>NC_060193.1:49848837-49961337 GCF_021184085.1 Oncorhynchus gorbuscha
GCATTACATGATTGAAGTATCTTGCATAATTAGATACGTTTAGATTACACCTATTACATAATCATATGCATGTCTGTTCAGTATCCCCTGGTGTTGTTTAAACGGTGTCTACGCGGCGTACATGTCGACAATCAAGTAGATCATTGATTGGATCTGCCAGCCATTGGATCTGCCAGCATTCACTCATTCATTGTACAAATAATTGTAGTCTTATGCAATATTCAACAAAAAAAACGTACAGGGCACCGTGTAAAACATATGCCACCAACAAATTTGACCTCAACTAGAGGATAATACAATCCGTTATTGCATCAGTTTCACAAATCTCCATGTAACAACATCATGAGAGGAAAGCATGTCTCTTCCGATCCATTCCCAAACGAACAGATATAATGGGACTGTACATTTCTGGCACAGCGTTTATGATGACACATCAGGGCTCTATTCAATTGTCTGTGTTCTTTTTATGAACCGTGTGCAACTAATTATTTACCATTTTCATGCTAATAAAAAATAATGATGCATCAATGAAGTGCGGGGAGGAAAATAGTTGCATGTTTCAAAACACGCTGCGAGCTAAGAATTAACGAGATTTATATCTCGTTGTGAAGCTGCCAAAAAAACAAAATGCTACACTAAGAATAGATGAAGACAAAAGGGTTTGGAGAGAGAGAGAGAGAGAGAGAGAGAGAGAGAGAGAGAGAGAGATGGGGGTAGGATGGAGAGAGAGAGGCGGGGGTAGGATGGAGAGAGAGGGAGACTTGGGAGAGAGAAGAAAGCGAGTTGGAGAGGAAGACTGAGAGGGAGAGAGATAGAAAGCGCATTAAAGGGGAATAACAAGGGAAGTTGAACATAACAAACAAAAGCAAATCAGGAGTCTCCTATAATGCTATTCTATTCCCTGAGAATTCTCAGTGATTAACTAACATCAACATCAAGGCTCGAGAAAAAAATCTGTCACTTAAAAACAGAATAATAATGTTGCTTTAGAACCAAAGAGGAGTACTGAGGAATGTACAACTTTTGAACATTTCCTTGGATCCTAATCAGTAATAACATATTGTTATTTCCCCCCCCTTCTTTGCCCCATTTGAAATAGAACTGTGGTTGTGTGTGTGTGTTTATGCTTGTGTGATTGTGTCTGTGTGCGTGTGTTTGCGTGTGTGTGTGTGTGTGTGTGTGTTGCGTGTGTGTGTGTTTGTGTGTGTGTGTTTGTGTGCGTGTGTTTGCGTGTGTGTGTGTGCGTGTTTGCGTCTGTGTGTTTGCGTGTGTGTGTGTTTGTGTGTGTGTTTCCTTTTTTTGTGTGTGTGTGGTTGTGTGTGTGTGTGTGCGTGCGTGCATGTGTATATATGTGCATGTAATTGTCTGCCTATGTGTGCTTGTGTGTGTGTGTTTGCTTTTATGTGTGCGAGTGGTTGTCCCCAGATTATAGTAATCAACCCTGTACTTGAACCAGAGAATGTCTCTCTTTGCACTACAGCCTCTTCGGCAATAGTCTGTAGACCCTATCCACTGCTACAGAATAAATCACACACAAATGTCCAGCAGCAGTAGTAGTACTGGACCGAGCCGGTTGGTGAAAGTGGAATGTGTGAAGAGGTGTCTTGCAGATAAGTCATGCTAATAATGGTGTGGTTAAGCGCTGTGGAAAGCATGCTTTGAGTGTTTTGTCCACTTACAAGGCCCTCTCCATGGCTCACTGCCCCTTGGAGGATTACTGTGTAAGGCTGCAGTGAGGGGCTAAGCGCCCAACTGTTCAAGCAGGGGGTTGGTGGCAGCACTGAGTGAGTGGCCAGGTGTGAAGCAAGACAGAAGGGCTTATTAAGTTGCATAATATCTGTTATAACCAGTACCAATGCACAGTGCCTTTGGAAAGTATTCAGACCCCTTGACTTTTCCACATTTTGTTACGTTACAGCATTATTCTAAAATGGATTTAAAAATACCTTATTTACATAAGTATTCAGACCCTTTGTTATGAGACTCGAAATTGAGCTCAGGTACATCCTGTTTCCATTGATCAAACTTGAAGTATTTCTACAACTTGATTGGAGTCCACCTGTGGTAAATTAAATCGAATTAACATGATTTGGAAAGGCACACAACTCTATATAAGTTCCACAGTGCACGTCTCAGCAAATACCAAGCCATGAGCTTGAAGGAATTGTCTGTAGAGCTCCAAGACAGGATTATGTCGAGGCACAGGTCTGGGGAAGGGTACTAAAAAATTGTCTGCAGCATTGAAGGTCTCCAAAAACACAGTGGCCTCCATCATTTATAAAAGGAAAATGTTTGGAAACACCAAGAACCTTCCTAGAGCTGGCCGGCCGGGCCAAACTGAGCAATCGGGGGAGAAGGGCCTTGGTCAGGGAGGTGACCATGAAACCGATGGTCACTCTGACAGAGCTCCAGAGTTCCTCTGTGGAGATGGGGGAACCTTCCAGAAGGACAACCATCTCTTCAGCACTCCATGAAGGTCATGTCTGGAGGAAACCTGGCACCATCCCTACGGTGAAGCATGGTGGTAGCAGCATCATGCTGTGGGGATGGTTTTCAGTGGCAGGGAGGCTAGTCAGCATCAAGCGAAAGCTGAATGGAGCAAAGTACAGAGAGATCCTTGATGAAAACCCGCTCCAAGACAATGCAGGAGTGGCTTCGGGACAAGTCTCTGAATGTCCTTGAGTGGCCCAGGCAGAGCCTGCACTTGAACATCTCTGGAGAGACCTGTAAATAGCTGCCCAGTGACGCTCTGCATCCAACCTGACAGAGCTTGAGAGAGTCTGCAGGGAAGAATGGGAGACACTCCCCAAATACAGGTGTGCCAAGCTTGTAGTGTCCTACCGAATAAGACTTGAGGCTGTAATCGCTACCAAAGGTGTTTCAACAGAGTACTGAGTAAAATGTCTTAATTCTTATGTATATATAATATTTCAGTTTTTAATTTTTAATACATTTGCAAAAATTTCTAAAAACCTGTTTTTGCTTTGTCATTATGGGGTATTGTGCGTAGATTGATGAGGGGGAAAAAACAATTTAATCAATTTCACAATAAGGCTGTAACGTAACAAAATATGGAACAAGTCAAGGGGTCTTAATACTTGCCGAATGCACTGTACATTCACAGTGGCATGCTGTTTTTTCTCATAAACTTACAAGGGCTGTCATGACTCTTGATGAGATCAGTTATTTCTGTCTTATGACAGGGTTATGCAGGCCTTATGAAAGAAGGGTCAAGACATGTGTTGCCACATTAATCAAGTTTTAACAGTTTACCATAGTTGTACAAGGGTTTGCTACTTTTGCAAGGGGCAATGGTTATTTTGGTGACAGTGACACCCTCAACCTCAGCCTCAACCTAACAGCATTACAGTACAATGCAGAATAGATTCCCAACCAAAGTGACATTGCGTCAATTTAGTTTTCATTTCAGAAATGGGAAACATCCCTCTAACTGAATTAATCAAGAAGATGATTAAACATTGAAATGGGGTGAATGAAACTAACAGTCTGAGACAGACAACTCTGCATAGTGTAAGGGAAATAGCCCATGCAAAAACAAGTTACTTGAACTAAACAAAAATCTGTTCAAGCTGACGCAGGTGTATGCAAAACTGTTGTTCCCACCGTGAACTCAATGAACTAAACTGATTGAAATTGTGTTATTTTGGTGTTCAAATTTGAAATCAAATGGGCCATTGATTAGAAGATGGTTTTCTACATAGCTTACATTGAGTGACATTGTTGAATGTCAACAAGCTGGGAGTGACACGATTCTATCATGTGGAAGATATGAATGTACTTATTATTCTTGCAGAAATATATTTCCACTTTGACATATCTGCTTTTTACACAGATCACTGCAGGATCCTTATGTCCTTAAATGGTAACTCTCAACTCCAATTTCAGCCAGTGCCCAACCCCTTCAAATAAAAAAAATATATTCAGGTGAGAGGTTGTTAGGTGGGGGGGAATTGCTCATAAATGTTCATTTCGGGGGTGGGTAAACGTAGTTGTAACTGATCCCAACACTTTCTCACTAAAGCATACAGTTCGTACCAGAAGTCTACTGGCACGCTCTGATAATACAATGATGTGCATCGTGAGCAAATACAGCTCTGGACAGTTAGGTACCGAGTTCCTGAGATCTGTTGCCACTTATGGTGTAAATTCAAATCCTCCATGTGGTGCAAAAAAGTACATCTTTGAAATGTGGCCTCACATTTTTTTGCGGTATTGTGTTGGGAAGAAAAGTGCAATCCTCAAAATGAAGATTAGTGGCTCAATTCAATCCACCCACATTACAGTATTTGCGCAGTAGTTATTTTTACCATGGTCAGATTAACTCACAGATTGGTCTTGGGTACTATATACAAACCCACAATTACTACCTTCCCAGAATTGGAAGGAGGAATATTGAAAACAAACAATTTTAAAAACAAAGGAATCTTTCTGAAGTGGGATTAGAACTCCTAGCAATTAAACTATGAACCAACTGTTTTAGTAGACTGCGCCACCAATCAGTCATATTACAACAAATTAGCTTTACAACCATTGTTATCTATTTCCTGTTACAATGGATGCAACTACGAATATACACGTATATTCCCTATAGTCTACACGTAAAATCACATAGATGTGTATGAAAGGGTAAACCATTTTATTTATTTTTTGGGGTCATATGTGGAAATATGCCTTACTGCCTTTTGAATTTTGTGTAATGTCAGTTGTGTAGTCAAGGAAGCACCATACTAAATATATTGTCAAACTCCATTTACCAAGACCAATGCCAAATAAGGCGCACTCTCACCTGCTTTTATAGTCAGCCTTGAGGAGGTACCTCTCTCTCTCTCTCTCTCTCTCTCTCTCTCTCTCTCTCTCTCTCTCTCTCTCTCTCTCTCTCTCTCTCTCTCTCTCTCTCTCTCTCTCTCTCACACACACACACACTCACACACACACACACACACACACACACACACACACACACACACACACACACACACACACACACACACACACACACACACACACACACACACACACACACACACACACACACACACACACACACACACACACACACACACACACACACACACACACACAAACAAACCCACATACACACACATTAGAATGTAATCTCAATGAGAAGCCCTATTCCAGGGCGTGCACATAGATGTCATGTCATCATCTTGGATGTTCACTGTCAGGTCAGACCTCTCCCAGTGGCAAAACAAAGATGTGCTTTTCTCTGAATCAGTTCATTATGAGTGTATTAATTGCAAAGTCAAGTCTCTCAACAGCATCCCCAAAGTAAGGGCGTTCCCTGTGAAATGAGTCCATCAGGAATCACAATTTTCCTCCAAAATTAGATATACTTGCAGACAAACTGCTCTTAATTTCCTTTGGGTTAAAAACAGAGGGGGGAAAAGGGAAATGTGAAATTGAATTAGGTCTAATTACCAGTGCAATCGATGGAAAATTGAGTTGATATTCACTTTCCGCTTTTCTCAACACTAGATCTCAGATAAGAGTGTTGGCATTGTAACATGAGCTGATACGGAGGAAGGTAGTTTTGATGGAAGGCGATAGGGAGTCAGTCTGGAATTATCTGATCTGTCAAGGTTGCTGCTCAGAGAGCTTGGCTTGGTTCCCAAATCGGGATGAGCGGAAAGGTTGGAACAGGGAAAGGCTGTTTTTATCATCTTGATGTCTTCTAAGTTGTTGAAACTGTCATAGTGCCAATGTAAGACAAGCTTAGCTTATGTTCCATGGTAAGATACTAGGTGTGGCTTAATCATAGTTTCAGTGATGTGATTATTATTGATGTGCTCTATTATCCCTCCACATATAACTATGTAAGTGTGAGACTTACTGCATCCGTAATATACAGGGCCTTCAGAAAGTTTTCATATCCCGTGACTTATTCCACATTTTGTTGTATTACAGCCTGAATTTAAAATGGATTAAAGTTGCTGTTCTTTCACGCATCTACACACAATATCCCTTGCTGACGAACTGAAAACATGTTTTTATTTCATTAATTGAAAATTAAATGCAGAAATATTTCATTGACATGAGTCAATGCTTTTTAGAAGCACTTTTGGTGTCGATTGCAGCTTTGAGTCATCTTGGGTGTGTCTGTATCAGTTTTGCACGTCTGGATTTAGGGGTTTTCTCCCATTCTTCCTTGCAGATTTTCTCAAACTTTGTTAGATTAGATGGGGAGTGTCAGTGAACTGCAATCTTCAAGTCTATCCATAGATTCTCAATGGGATTCAAGTCTGGGCTTTGGCTGGGCCTCTCAAGGACTTTCACATTCTTGTTCTGAAGCCATTTCGGTGTTGCTTTGGCTGTATGCTTGGGTTAATTTCCTTTTGGAAAATAAATCTTCGCCCCAGTCTGAGGTCGTTTGCATCCTGAATAAGGTTTTCATCAAGAATTTGCCTGTATTTGGCTCCATTCATTGTTTCCTCCAGCCTTACCAGTCACCAGGTCCCTGCCAATGAAAAACATCCCCATAGCACAATGCTGCCACCACAATTCTTCATGGCTGGGATGGTGTAAGACCGGTGATGAGCTGCATGATTGTCTCCAGACATAGCCCTTTGCGTTCAAACCAGAGTTCAATTTTTGTCTCATCAGACCACAGAATATTCCAGGCATGCTGTCATGTGTGTGCCACTCTCCCATACATCCCAGATTGGTGAAGTGCTGTAGAAACTGTTGTCCTTCTGGCAGGTTCTCTCATCTCAATCAAGGAACTCTGTAATTCTGTCAGAGTGGTCATTGGGTTCTTGGTCACCTAAAAACAGGTTGCCTCCCTGCCGGAGGTCCGTCTTGCCCAGTTGCTCAGTTTGGTCGGACGGCCAGCTCTAGGCTGAGTCTGGGTAGTTCCATATTTTTTTCCAGTCGCAATGATGGAGATCACTGTTCTCTTGGAAACTTTCAACACTCTAGAAATGGTTTTATATTTTCCCCCAGCTATATGCCTCATCACAATTTTATCGTAGAGACCTACGGACAGTTCCTTGGATGTCATGGTATAGTTTCTGCTCTGACATGCACTGTAAACTGTGGGACCTTATACTGTATAGACAGGTGTGTTTCTTTCTAAATCATGTCCAGACTATTGAATTGGCCACATGTGGACTCCAATCAAGTTGTACTGTCATCTTAATGATAATCAGAGGAAATTGGATGCACCTGAGATCAATTTGGAGTGTCATAGCAAAGGGGTGTGAATACTTACAGTACCAGTCAAAAGTTTGGATACACCTACTCATTCAAGGGTTTTTCTTTATGTTTACTATTTTCTACATTGTAGAATATGTGTGTAGATGTGTGAATTCAGGCTGTAGCACAACAAAATGTGGAATAAGTCAAGGGTCATGAATACTTACTGAAGGCACTGTAGGTACCAATCCCTATCCACCAGTCAATTCCAACTATCCTCTCTCTCTCTCTCTCTCCGTATGGTGTTTTACATCAATGAGTCTTTGAGCAGAATGTGGACATATTGAACTTTTGAATGTGCTAATGGGAAAAACAATATAACAAGCTGACTATAAATCTCTGAATTGTAGCTCTCCAGGCAACAAGGTATCAATTAACATTTTGGGAGTTTCTTCAAAGAGAAGACATACGTCAGATCCTTGCAGCATGGGGAACGAAGCACACGGGAGGTGGTTGGAAAAATGGGCGAGCGGTTTGCTGATGTCAACGTTGTGAACAGAGTGCCCCATGGTGGCGGTGGGGTTATGGTGTGGGCAGACATAAGCTACGGACAACGAACACAATTGCTTTTTATCGATGGCCAGTTGAATGCACAGAGCAACAGTGGCAAGATCCGGAGGCCCATTGTAGTGCCATTCATCTGCCGCCATTACCTCATGTTTCAGCATGATAATGCACGGCCCCTGTGTCGCAGCGATACACAATTCCTGGAAGCTGAAAACGTCCCAGTTCTTCCATGGCCTGCATACTCACCAGACATTGAGCGTGTTTGGGATGCTCTTGATCAACGTGTACCGGTTCCAGCCAATATCCAGCAACTTCGCACTGCCATTGAAGAGGAGTGGGACAATGTTCCACAGCCCACAATCAACAGCCCGATCAACTCTATGCGAAGGAGATGTGTTGCGCTGCAAGAGGCAAATGGTGGTCACACCAGATACTGACTGTTTTTCTGATCCACGCTCCTGCCTTTTATCTGTGGCCAACAGATGGATTTCTCTTTTCCCAGTTGTGAAATCCATAGATTGGTGCCTAATGAATTCATTTAAATTGATTGATGTCTTTATATGAACTGTTACTCAGTAAAAGCGTTAAAGTTGTTGCATGTTGTGTTAATAATTTTGTTCAGTGTAGTATGGATGCCATACGCTGGCAGAACAAGTCACAGACTCGTGACCCCTAGTCTGTTGAACCCTACGAATGAATAGACATCTTCCAGTGGTGGTGAGTGTGTGGGCGAGTGTGTGTGTGTTTGTGCGTGAATGTGTGTGTGCGTGCGAGCGAGCACGTGTGTGTGTGTGTGTGTGTGTGTGTGTGTGTGTGTGTGTGTGTGTGTGTGTGTGTGTGTGTGTGTGTGTGTGTGTGTGTGTGTGTGTGTGTGTGTGTGTGTGTGTGTGTGTGTGTGTGTGTGTGTGTGTGTGTGTGTGTGTGTGTGTGTGTGCGAGTGTGTGGTGTGTGCATGTGATATTTTGTTTGTGATGGGATGCACCAGACGTGTGTTTGCTTGGCTCGCTTACTATGATGGGTCAGAGTTCATTATAGGGCCTTGACAACAAAAGTGAGTCTAACTGGGAGTCCGTAGCAGGAGATGGGAAGAGATCTGATTGGGCAGGGTTATGCCTCCAAGGGGATGGGTGAGATTTGTTAGCCTTGGATGGTGACGCTGTATCCCATGCCGTTGGCAGAGAGAAAACAATTGCTGTAGGGATGTTTAAACATTTCAAATAGGATGGTACCAGTCTGTCCATTTAGTACTGAAACAGAAAGCATAATCACAGTAGGTACACTTCAATGTATCTCTAGCTTTTTGTTTTGTAATTACATTGAGAACGTGGTATTTTGGTGAGGTTGGTTCATGCTATACAGTCTGCCACCTCAACACTTCTTTCCCCTTTTTATAACGTCTAACTTTCTCACTCTGCTGTCATGTAGTAACAATACATTCAAGCCTGAACAATTTGCTGTGACCTCTCTCAGTCACGCTCTGACAGAGTCACTGACCGGCACATAGAGTAGTCTCAGACCGGTGATTTTGCAAGAAGCAGTGTTACACGGAGCGATGTTTCCTCAAGTGTCCAGAGATATGGTATTGCTCTTATTTACCCTGTCTGCACCTATACTACCTCAACAGGTACACATACAGCATACTAACATGATTGATAAAAAGTATACACCCCATTGATTTATTCATCTTTTGTTGACCATGCACGCTTTCCTTTTGGGCCCTTAAAGCCATTGGGTATTACTTTGAATGACTCTTTATTGAGATTAATCTGCTACCTTAATCAAAGGGACCTTTAAAATCTGTTTGTTTGGCACTTTTGTGTTTATGCTGCTGGCTGTTTTCATGGACTCTGAAAGAGTGGATCAGCCGAACGTGCTAGCCATCATTTGCTGAATGTATTACAATACTTAAGGCACTTTTTATTCCCATCAGAAATCAAAAAATGCTTTCCTGTGAAATGCATCACCTTCATCTAAGGTCAGCTAGACGATTGGACTGATTAAATATGAATAAAACAATGACTATATTCATGAAGAAATCATTCAATTTCGGTAGACGCTCTTATCAAGAGCATTTAGGGTTAAGTGCCTTAAGGGTACAGAAGGAATTTTCACCTAGTTGTCTCAGGGATTCAATCCAGCAACCTTTTTGTTATTGACCCAACACTTTTAACAACTAGGCAACCTGCCACCCTCTAAACCATGGACAGGTTTGTCTGATAAGTGTTTGAACAATATGGCAGCAAACAGTATATGTTGTATTATTTTTGCTGGAAAAATAACGTTTATTCTTTCATTTTCAGTTAAGCCTGCATCAGCGAGTCGTGTTCAGACAATCTCATTGTTCAGGGATTTTGTTACACTTTTTTTCAGTGAGTCAGGATCAAACTATAGAACATATTCAATAATATGTCCTGTATTTCTCTTTGTGTCTGAGCCTTTGTGTGCTGTAGAACACATTGTCAGTAGAATGTATTATACCATAACTGAGTTCTCGGCAAACCAAAATGTAGTTCGGCAAGTTAGAGCTCAAGAACACCTTTTTGCTACACTATCTTTAGAAGTTGGCAGTCACCTTGGCCGTCCTTGGTCAGCTTGCTCAAGTTAGTCATGAATTGTGTAATGAATCATGCATGGGATCAAATCAAGGTGTCCTTGAGGGTGAACATGCCTGAACAGGTCTGTCGCCTCCTCTTCCTCCTCCACCTGCTGGCCCCAGTCATCTCCAGTCACCTCCAGTCACCGGGCCACAGGTTGGACTCTCTCCAACGATGTCATCCAAGTGACCGTCCCGTAAGAATTATACCAGACGGAAGTGAGTTTTATTTAGTGACTCTCCGAGGCGAGTCACACTTCAATGCCTCCGCAGCTGCTACTTGTTGTCTCCCATCTGTTAAGGGTATTGTTTGTGTGGTTAGTGATCCTGAACTCATTATCATCAACCTCTAAGATAAACTATTGTTCTTCCCTCTAATATGGACTCTCGGAGTCCAATCAGGCTCCAAAGTTTTGCGGGGAAACTGAAATGATCGCAGCTGCACTGCTGTGGACCTAATTACATCACAGGGAGTCAAGGGGGAGACGAGAGGGGCCAGACCTGGTTTCTCGTTTTGTTGGCCGACCCTCTGAAATCACAGGGAATGGAGACGTACTGTGCCCTATGATGTCACTGGCCATAAAACATTGCTTTACGTTTGTTGTGTAGTCTATAACTGATGTAGTATTGTCACGGTGATTTTGTTTCTGTAACTACTCTTCTTGTTTACCCTTGAGATGAAGCAGCGAGTCAGAGTTTCTTTCTTTATCTGTCTGATAAATAGACATATTGTGTCCATCCTTTACCGTCTTCAATCCGTACGCTAGACTGGCGATCAAATTGTATTGGTTCATTGTTTTGAACTTTTTGTCTAAAAAGCCATGCATTTCTTTGTTGACTTCTGAATCCAGGTAAATATTGGTTGAATGGGGTGTCTGGATCTGAGATTAGTGTAATTGTTAGATAGATATTCATGTAAATATCCAGAACTCAACACAGGAAACACAATGTCTTATATTGACAATCCATCTACTTACTTTAAAAGAGTGTATTGCTTTATTTGGCAGAATGCCGTCCCTATATCCCTATATCCCTATCCCTGCTGCTCGGGTTCTTTTCTGCTGGCCTGGCAAAGAACAATAACTTTCAGCTTTCATTTAATTAACTCAGCTTTTTTATGCACTTTTTAAAGGTACTGTGACAGTACAGAAATCAACCAGTTATTAGTCCATCAGCTCTTCTGTCCTTAAGTCTCCCGGTGTAGAACTGCTGTTGTACACCCAGCAAAACGCTCTTGCAGCAAATTGCCTCCGTAAATATTAGCTGTATAAACAGGTCATATGTCAAATTCTGGCAGTGCGAATAATCCTGGATAGATATGTCTGCTACTGTAGGTCAACGAATAATGGGAATTAAACAAATTATTCCCTGACTCAGAGCCATACCTATACACATTTATAAGCAAGGCCCAGAAAGATCTAGAGATTCTAATTATATGAGGGAAGCAATCTATATTTTAGCGATCGGGATAGAATATCCACTGAACAATCCAATACCGTATATTGAAAAACTAGGAGATTGTCTTCATAGCAGGCAGTAAGACTGGTAATGTTAGCAGATGATAGTGAACAATCCAATACTGTATATGGGAAAAAAAACATGTAAGATTTCAGATAATATTACCTTGACCTCCATTAAGGCATTTCTTTGGTACAACTTCAATGCGTCACAATACCAAAGAGTGGTTTGACAGGGTTTGGTACTGTAGTGTATAAGGTGAGTTTATGCAGCTTCTTTTAGGACATTCAGAATTATTATGGTCTTCTTGATTCATCGGAAATGGATGGCAATGGATATTTTAGTGTAATTCATAACAGATCATGTTTATTACCAGGAGTGTGTATCAACTGGAGTAGTGCCTGCACATTAATGTCTAATTTCAAATCTATTTTCTGATAAAGACAATATTCAGTGCGTTTGCTTTATGCGTCTGGCAAATTGAAAGACTTATTCAACAATATTCTCCGCAGATGTTTCTTCTCCCTTGGGATTTAAAAAGTGGTGAACCATGAATGTCTATTAGATTCTTCGATTTCTAAAAACGCTCTCAGATAAATCTTCATTGGGAGGGGATGTCCCACCTTCACACAGGGAGACTTGTAATGAAAGTCATGTTAACTTTAGATCCGCCATGAATTACTGGATAATGTGCAGAACATATAGTGGATACTTGGGACTGAGTTTCCCTGCACTGAATATGTGCTGTCACTCTGCACGACTCATTGTGGACCCTAGGGCTCAAAGATATTGCTTACTCATGTGGATTAAACTGGTGTCAAATGTGTACGCCCCACTGTATATCATGTTTGACTCGCTGGCGCCAAAATCGATACATATGGAATAATTCATTCCAGATTGGAATTCACTGAATTTATCAAATATATCACAGATCTTTTCGCTGTCGTGCGCACATCGCAGAGCGTTGGTAAGTGACAACTTAGGTCTTTAATGCATATATATAGCAGCAAGCATGAACTGACAATGGAGTAACGCCATGACAATCATTTAGATTTACAGTAGCCATTTAGCTCTTGAGAATAATCTGTGTTTTGCCCTTTCAATCCTCCACATTTGCAGCTGTATGAGAATAAGTGTTCCCTGAGGCAAAATGTGGTGATAATGGAATTCATACTGCTTGAGGCATTCTACACAATCCCGCCAAAATGACTTGTTTGACAATCTCTCTGCTAAACCAGACACTACCTTAATTGGGGAATAAGGAGACAGCAGACATGACACATCATGAATCACCTTATCCATATGCAGGTACAGCAGGACTTAAAGGAAACTATTACATTTCTTCCCACCTGGTAATGGTGAGTAATGGCCATTTTATCACTGATAGAGCTGAATTCCACATTGGTATGATTAAATTCATTGATGTAGCTTAGCATCGGAAAAATCCAAGTGTATTACTAAAAGAGCAATGACACAATTGGCTTTTGAATAGCTACATTTAATTTATTCCACTTTCAGAAATGGACCTCAAAGTAATTGTCCAGTGAAAATCTCACTTTTAAAAGTTGATATTCTGTTAACAGATACCTAAATAATGTTGTTGACTCATGCTATTGTAGTATTTGTGGTGAAAGCATAAATTGGCTAATAATTTCTTTCAAAAACCCCACCTCAAACTTGTATTTCCTCATAGACGATGGTGTCATCCACCTGAGGAGGATGAGCTGGCCAATCAGCGTTCTGCACACATTCATATTTTTTATGAGCCGTATGTGCCCACACCATTCTGTTGTTGGGGTATGCCCACACCATTCTGTTGTTGGGTTATGCCCACACCATTCTGTTGTTGGGGTATGCCCACACCATTCTGTTGTTGGGGTATGCCCACACCATTCTGTTGTTGGGGTATGCCCACACCATTCTGTTGTTGGGGTATGCCCACACCATTCTGCCCACACCATTCTGTTGTTGGGGTATGCCCACACCATTCTGTTGTTGGGGTATGCCCACACCATTCTGTTGTTGGGGTATGCCCACACCATTCTGTTGTTGGGGTATGCCCACACCATTCTGTTGTTGGGGTATGCCCACACCATTCTGTTGTTGGGGTATGCCCACACCATTCTGTTGTTGGGGTATGCCCACACCATTCTGTTGTTGGGGTATGCCCACACCATTCTGTTGTTGGGGTATGCCCACACCATTCTGTTGTTGGGGTATGCCCACACCATTCTGTTGTTGGGGTATGCCTACACATTTTATTTAACCTTTATTCATCAGGGAGTCATACTGAGACTAAGGTCTCTTTTACACATGAGCCCTGAATTACATAAATTACAGAATGTGCACACATCAAAATATAAATACAAAATGCAAGGAGAAAGAAAACACTATTGTAAAAAACTAACACATTCATCAGTAATAAGGTCCTCAATCAACTTTCTGAATTGCCGTAGAACCACCAAAACATCAAATGTAAGAATATTTTGAAGACCATTCCACAAATAAGGAGCAAGAAAAATAACTTCCAGAGTTAGCCATCCCTGAGACCGGATGTGGTAACTCGTATGTCTACATTTTAGTAATAATGTTAGATACAGCGTGGGACTTTTTGGTAAAAGGGATTTATAAATGAAAAATAATTACAAGCAACCTAAGTGACATCAGAAGGCCATCCAATTTCTGGTAGAGAATGCTGTGATGAGTACTACAATTGTCACCTGTAATAAAGCATAGTGATCTATGATAAACTGCATCTTAACTACTTTAATGAAGTGGTAACTACATTCATATAGATGATGTCGCCACAGTCTAGGACTGATGGAAACATCGACTGAATAATAGGCTTTCTACTATTTAACGTGGCAGGACTTATTTGTATAGAAGAAGCCCATTTTTATTATCAGCTTCTTAAAGGGAAATTCCACCCAAAAACTACATTTTGGTATTTGTTGTGATATATTTCATTGGTTCATTGTTGACGTTGTCCCCATTGCTTGTCAGCAATCAACTTTTCAAGATATGTAACTTTCAAAATGCCTAAGTTATCATGCAAAATGCATCATACGGGGGATAAAGCCAATCTCAATGCAAAACACAACTATAGAGTATGTCCGTTGTATTGTCAATGACAATTGGTGTGCCCCACCACATCCTGCGCACCTGTCATGTTACATTGGGGGTATCTCACTCAGTCATTATTTTAATAGTGCATGACACTGTTAATGAGTGTTCAAACTTTAATTCAAAACAGAATATTACCATTTGCTCCATCCGGTAATTCAGGCTCTGAAATCAATTTGGTCCCAATGTCTCTTACCACTCATTCAGAGGGCCTTGCAGAGGGAAAACGTAATTCAACTATCACTCTATAAATTCTATTACATCTCTGTGGGTATGGCTGTGAATGCAATGTATCAAATGAAGTGCTTGCAGCAGACAAGCTGCTCCTTGGAGCTATTGCACAATACAGGAAGTTATGGGGGCGCATTGGTGTGTCAAGCAATAGCTCCGACATTATGTCTTGCAGAGATAAAGTGTCTTTCCATTTAATCATAACTAGATGGTATTATTCAGTGGCATACACAATACGTACACACACACACATGTACACGCACAGAGTCAGTTGGTGGGGACACTGACAGTACCTGATAGAAAATCGTAAGAATAGCATTCTTTGGAAATATCTGCTGCTTTTGCCTTTTTGCACTTCAAGAAATATAAACAACAGTCTACAGCCCTGCAGATGACATGCAACATTAGGTTACTGTACTCAAGCTTGTGCAAGCTCAGGTGAAGTAAGCCTCATGTCCATCAGGAAAAACAGTTTGATGGTAATGGTTCTCACTCACTGCCAAGACTCCCTGGGTTTGTAAGTGCACCGACGGAGTTCCCGAGTCAGCTACTTTTAAGTGTGCTGAGACTATGAATAAAACATACAAGGTAAAGGTCACTTGCAGGTCATGTCATTAACCTAACAGAGTGTGGCCCCTTTTAGACCCTGGTGTGGCATCCTTAAAAATCTGCACAGACACATCCATCACAGACACCTACTTTATCTTACATGGGATAGAATTACTCAAGTAGAGGTCAACAACCACTACCTTTGTTATTAGTGTAATAAAACAAATCCCAGTGTAGAAGTGCTGATCTCGATATGATCCCCAATATCCATGTAAACGCCACATATTCTTTTAACCATTTACTAGAAGTAAATTACAATATTCCAATACAATACAGATGAGCTAAATGCCTTTTATGCTCGCTTCGAGGTAAGCAACACTGAAGCATGCCTGAGAGCATCAGCTGTTCTGGATGACTGTGTGATAACTCTCTCGGTAGCCAATGTGAGCAAGACCTTTAAACAGGTCAACATTCACAAAGCCGCAGGGCCAGATGGATTACCAGGACACGTACTCAAAGCATGCGTAGACCAACTGGCAAGTGTCTTCACTGACATTTTCAACCTCTCCCTAACTAACTCTGTAATATCTACATGTTTCAAGCAGACCACTATAGTTCCTGTGCCCATGGAAGCGAAGGTAAGCAGTATGGCTAGTCATGGCTCACATCAACAGCATCCTCCCAGATACCCTTGACCCACTCCAGTTTGCATACTGCCTCAACAGATACACAGATGGTGTAATTTCAATTGCACTCCACACTGCCCTTTCCCACCTGGACAAAAGGAACACCTATGTGAGAATGCTGTTCATTGACTAAGCTAAGGACCCTGGGACTAAACACCTCCCTCTGAAACTGGATCCTGGACTTCCAGACCGGCCTTCCCCAGGTGGTAAGAGTAGGCAACAACACGTCTGCCACGCTGATCCTCAACACTGGGGCCACTCAGTGGTGTGTACCCATGACTGCGTGGCCAAACATGGCTCCAACACTATCACTAAGTTTCCTGGCAACATAACAGTGGTGGGCCTGATCACCTACAACGATGAGACTATAGGGAGGAGGTCAGAGAACTGGCAGAGTGGTGCCAGGACAACAACCTCTCCCTCAACGTGAGCAAGACAAAGGAGCTGATTGTGGATTACAGGAAAAGGCGGGCCGAACAGGTCCCCATTAACATCAGCAGGGATGTAGTGGAGCTGGTAGAGAGTTTCAAGTTCCTTGGTCTCCAAATTACCAATGAGCTATCATGGTCCAAACACACCAAGACAGTCGTGAAGTGGGCACGACAAAACCTATTCCTCCTCAGGAGACTGAAAAGATTTTGTAGATCCTCAAAAAGTTACACAGCTGCACCATCGAGATCATGCTAACCGGTTGCATCACCGCCTGGTATGGCAACTGCTCGGCACCTGACTGTAAGGCGCTACAGATGGTAGTGCGTACAGCCCAGTACAACAACCAAGTTTCCTGCAATCCAGGACCTATATAATAGGCAGTGTCAGAGGAAAGCCCATAAAATTGTCAATGACTCCAGCCAACCAAATCATAGACTGTTTTCTGTGATCTGCAAGGCAAGATCTACCAGAACACCAAGTCTAGGACCAAAAGGCTCCTTAACCTGTAGTGACACCCCATCCCGTGAACGGGACCGTTGTCATCATCTGACACTAATTAGCATAACGCAACGGACATAAATCTTCCTAGAAAATCTTCCTATTTATGAAAAACACAAGTGAAATATATTGGAACACAGCTTAGCCTTTTGTTAATCACCCTGTCATCTCAGATTTTCAAAGTATGCTTTACAGCCAACGCTAGACAAGCATTTGTGTAAGTTTATCATAGCCCAGCATAGCATAATGCCTTGCTAGCAGCAGTCAACCTTGTCATGGAAATCAGAAAAGCAATCAAATTAAATTGTTTGCCTTTGATGAACTTCGGATGTTTTCACTCACGAGACTCCCAGGTAGACAGCCAAAGTAAATTTTTTCCCAAAATATTATTTTTGTAGGCGAAACAGCTCTGTTTGTTCATCACATTTGGCTGAGAAATCGTCTGGACGAAAAATATCCCAAATTAGCTCCATAATATCGACAGAAACATGGAAAGCATTGTTTAGAATCCATCCACAAGGTGTTTTTCTAATATCTATTCGATAATATATCCGTCGGGACAATTCCTTTTTCACTAGGACCGATTGGAGTAATGGCTACCTCTGTATTTTACGCGAGAATCTCTCTTGGAGCCACCATGTGACCACTTACGCAATGTGGCAGCCTACAGCTATTCTTCAACAGAAATGAGTAAAACTATGTCACAATGCTGTAGACACCTTGGGGAATACGTAGAAAGCGTATGCTCGTTGATGGTACATTCACAGCTGAATATGGAGTCATTGGAACGCAGCGCTTTCAAATCCTGGGGCACTTCCGGATTGGATTTTTCTCAGGCTTTCGCCTGCAACATCAGTTCTGTTATACTCACAGACAACATCTTTACAGTTTTGGAAACGTTAGAGTGTTTTCTATCAAAGCCGTCAATTATATGCATATTCTAGCATATTTTCCTGACAAAATATCCCGTTTAAAAATAAATAAATAACGGGAACGTTTTTTTTTCTCCAAAAATGAAAATACTGCCCCCTAACACCAAGAGGTTTTAAAGGCTTTTACCTCCAAGCCATAAGACTACTGACCAATTAATCAATCAAATGGTCACCGGAAGATTATATTTCCCCCCTCCCATTTGTTTTGCACACTGCTGCTACTCAGTGTTTATTATCTATGCATAGTCACTTCACCCCAAGCTACATGTACAAATGACCTCAACTAACCTGTACTCCCGCACACTGACTCGGTACCGGTACCCCTTGTAAATCAAATCAAATCAAATCAAATTGTATTTGTCACATACACATGGTTAGCAGATGTTAATGCGAGTGTAGCGAAATGCTTGTGCTTCTAGTTCCGACAATGCAGTGATAACCAACAAGTAATCTAACTAACAATTCCAAAACTACTGTCTTATACACAGTGTAAGGGCATAAGGAACATGTACATAAGGATATATGAATGAGTGATGGTACAGAGCAGCATACAGTAGATGGTATCGAGTACAGTATATACATGAGATGAGTGTGTAGACAAAGTAAACAAAGTTGCATAGTTAAAGTGGCTAGTGATACATGTGTTACATAAGGATGCAGTCGATGTTGTAGAGTACAGTATATACATATGCATATGAGATGAATAATGTAGGGTAAGTAACATTATATAAGGTAGCATTGTTTAAAGTGGCTAGTGATATATTTACATCATTTCCCATCAATTTCCATTATTAAAATGGCTGGAGTTGGGTCAGTGTCAATGACAGTGTGTTGGCAGCAGCCACTCAATGTTAGTGGTGGCTATTTAACAGTCTGATGGCCTTGAGATAGAAGCTGTTTTTTCAGTCTCTCGGTCCCAGCTTTGATGCACCTGTACTGACCTCGCCTTCTGGATGATAGCGGGGTGAACAGGCAGTGGTTCGGGTGGTTGATGTCCTTGATGATCTTTATGGCCTTCCTGTAACAACGGGTGGTGTAGGTGTCCTGGAGGGCAGGTAGTTTGCCCCCGGTGATGCGTTGTGCAGTCCTCACTACCCTCTGGAGAGCCTACGGTTGAGGGCGGAGCAGTTGCCGTACCAGGCGGTGATACAGCCCGCCAGGATGCTCTCGATTGTGCATCTGTAGAAGTTTGTGAGTGCTTTTGGTGACAAGCCGAATTTCTTCAGCCTCCTGAGGTTGAATAGGCGCTGCTGCGCCTTCTTCACGACGCTGTCAGTGTGAGTGGACCAATTCAGTTTGTCTGTGATGTGTATGCCGAGGAACTTAAAACTAGCTACCCTCCACTACTGTTCCATCGATGTGGATAGGGGGTGTTCCCTCTGCTGTTTCCTGAAGTCCACAATCATCTCCTTAGTTTTGTTGACGTTGAGTGTGAGGTTATTTTCCTGACACCACACTCCAAGGGCCCTCACCTCCTCCCTGTAGGCCGTCTCGTCGTTGTTGGTAATCAAGCCTACCACTGTTGTGTCGTCCGCAAACTTGATGATTGAGTTGGAGGCGTGCGTGGCCACGCAGTCGTGGGTGAACAGGGAGTACAGGAGAGGGCTCAGAACGCACCCTTGTGGGGCCCCCGTGTTGAGGATCAGCGGGGAGGAGATGTTGTTGCCTACCCTCACCACCTGGGGGCGGCCCGTCAGGAAGTCCAGTACCCAGTTGCACAGGGCGGGGTCGAGACCCAGGGTCTGTATATAGCCTCATTGTTGTTATGTTGTTGTGTTACTTTTTATTATAATTTTTAAAAACTTTACTTTATTTGTTAAATATTTTCTAAACTGTTCTTGAACTGCACAGTTGGTTAAGGGCTTGTAAGTAAGCATTTCACGTTAAAGTCTACACTTGTATTCATCACAAGTGACAAATACAGTTTGATTTGATTTGATTAGATCTTGGCGCTAGGCTCTGCAGCTTCAGGGAAGCTGACTGCAATAGCAAGTCTTAATCATTACCGTAATAATAAACTACAGGCAAAGAGTGTGGTATAGCTACAGTACACCAATCCCCCTGACTGGAACAAAAGCAGAGCCAAAAAGGTGGAGGCTGGGGTGGTGGTGACAATCCATAGTGAGTATCGCATGTTACAGCAGCGTCATAGGTAGAAAGAAACACCAGCGCATAGCTTGCGTTCGGCAGCCATCAGAGAATGTCTGTGCAGAAATGCTCAACTGAATTAGACCGTCATGTTAAGGTGGAGTGATGGATTTAATTGGTGCAATATCAGCTGATGCTATCAGCGGACACAAACACTTGGGTTCCCTGCCTGAACTGGCTTTGCTTTATTCATTATAATCAAAAAGGATAAACTGATCTTAGATCAGCATTTCTATTCAGAAATGTTTCATGAAGACAGTACCTGAATATCAATACTGAGATGGGAGTAGACTATCAATGCATGAAGGTGATATGACTGTAATGGTATATACTAGTTTATTACATAACCATTGCATGCATTGGGATATTTTAAATGTAAGATGTCACTCATTAAAATTAAAATTCAAGACTGTACAGGAGAGGAATTGAAATGTGACAATCTTGTGCAGTTATTATTCTGGAGAATTCAGCACCATGGATGGTCACTTTGACATCATCCATTCAAAATGTTTACTAGTAGCCTGCAGGAAAGGACATTTAATGGAAAGTGCTATATTTTCAGTTTTGACAAAAACGATTTGGTCTAAAATGTAGTCTATGTTCCAACCTGTACAGTTTGCCTGCGTTATGTCACAGATGCATATCATATGTTATGCAACTGGCATAACAAGATCAGAACTTATTCATACCCCTTGACTTACTCCATATTTTGTTGTGTTACTGCCTGAATTCAAAATGTATTAAAAATGTGTTTTTATCTCAACCGTCTGCATACAATATCCCAAAATCAAAACATGTTAGCAGATTTTTGGGCATATTTATTGAGAATGAAATACACCCCTGAGTCAGTACATATTAGATTGCCTTTTGGCAGTGATTACAGCTGGGAGTCTTTCTGGGTTTTACACATCCTGGCATGTACAATATTTGCACAACATTTTTTTATTTATTCTTTGTTGGTCATTGCTAGACAGCCATTTTCAAGCCTTGCCACATATAATTTTACTGATTTAAGTAGGCCACTCAGGAACATTATACAAGTCGTCTTGGTAAGCAAATCCAGTGTATATTTGGCTTAGTGTTTTAGGTTATTGACCTGCTGATAGGTGAATTTGTCTCCCAGTGTCTGGTGGAAAGCAGACTGAAACAGGTTTTCCTCAAGGATTTTGCCTGTGCTTAGCTCTATTTTGTTTCTTTCTATTTAAAAGAAACTCCATAATCCTTGCTGATGACAAGCATACACATAACATGATGCAGCCACCCCATGCTTGAAATGATCAAGGGTGGTACTCAGTGATGTGTTGTGTTGGATTTCCCCGAACATAATGCTATGTATTCAGGCAGGATCTTAAGTTAATTTATTTGACAAATGTTCTGCTCTTTTACTTTAGTGCCTAATTATAATCAGGATGCATGTTATAGAATATTTATTTTCTGTACAGACTTCCTCGTTTTCATTCTGTCATTTAGGTTAGTATTGTGGAGTAACGACAATGTTGTTGAGCCATTCTCAATTTTCTCCTATCACAGCCATTGCATTATGTAACGGTAACCATTGGCCTCATGGTGAAATTCCTGAGCGGTTTCCTTCTTCTCCGCAAGTGAGTTAGGAAGAGTGCCTGTATTGTTGTAGTGACTGTGTGTATTGATACACCATCCGAAGTGTAATTAATAACTTCACCATGCTCAAAAGGATATTCAATGTCTGCTTTATAAAAGGCATTGGAAATCCTCTCTGGTCTTTGTGGTTGAATCTGTGTTTGAAATCCACTGCTCCACTGAGAGATCTTACAGATACAGTGGTTGCTCAACTAAAAGTTGTGTGATTATGCTGCGGGACTTTGGTCGTTTGTGGTTTAGTACAGTACCCTGCGTCACTACTTCATTGCTCCAGAACAGCGCAAGGGGGAATTAGAGCCATGATTATGTTTTTGGGTCCCAAGGCGCTACTGTGTCTCTAACTGACAATGAATGGGCAACATAAACCACATGGAAACTGATAATTGTGCACTATTTTAAAATTGAATTTCAAAGAACTGAATGCTGAGGATGAAGAAAGTGATTCAATTTAGAACAATAGTGTAAGAATTGACAATTCTTTGTCCTGCAGTGCACACCCGGAAAAATACACTTATTATTTTGTTACTACTCGTCAGTATTACTTACTAAAACTGTTGTTACACTAAGGTTTTTATTCTAAGAAAAATGTAGACTACAATTAGGGTGAGTAAATGTCTGGATTTTTTTGCTATTAACCCTGTTTTTCACAAGCCTGGCAGGCTGTGAATTCTGCAAACAACGTTTCTAGCCGAACAATATACAGTATATTGGCCATATTGGTCATGGCTCCCGAGTGGCGCACAATGGGATTGCCTTGCTGTTCTCCAGCGTTATCCACTGTGATAGCAGTAGGCGCACAAGGTTCAAGGCACAAGGGCAGGAGGCATGGGACTAGACCCAGGGCAGCGGACAGAAGACCCCCACCCCGCCCCACTGGGTAGCACAGAGCAACACTTTAAGGGGCATTGCATTAATAATGGCCCTGACTAGGGATAAGTTCCAGCTGTTCTTAGTGCCTGTCTGCACATTCAAACTAAAACAATGTACCTTATAATGGTTTGAAAAATGCCCCTTAGATATGAATTCGGAGGGCAGAAATGATTAAATGTTAAAGCATTTGACCTCTCACTAAAGGCATCAGTCAAAAGTTAAACTTTAATCCGAACTGGATTTAACGGGAAAAAAAGGACATGAAAAGCACACATTTGTAAATTCCAAATTCGAAAAGTAATTGGAAAGGTAGATCAATTATTTGTGACCTTGTGATTACAATAAAGAATGTTAACAGGATGTAAACACTTGCTTTTCACAAGTGTACTGTAGTACTTTTCCAGTACTCCTCACCCCGCCCCAAATTCCACCCTTAACACAGTTCCCATTCAAAGACGAGTAGTTTATCTAAAAAAATGACATTGCGACCTAAAAGAACAGACAACATGTACATCGTTTTCATCAAGCCAACTTCTTTGCATCGTGCTACCCGTTCCAGGTTTCAGACCATAACCACCAGAGGACTTGAAAACGAGCCGGAGCTAAGAGGATCACCAAAACTAAAGGTATTTTGGTTTCGGAGCATTTTCTTTCAAATAATGATACAACCTATCAATGTGTAGGCATACTGTGTAATTAAATCGATAATTAAATAAAGGTTAAATAAAATTACAAATATTGTGTACTAAAAATGTGAATGTGTTTTTGCAGAGCATACAACCATGCCGACAAGACAACCATCTGTTAAGATCCATGGACGGGGCTGGACAACAGGCCGCACCGGAAAAAAACACATGGTTGCCAAGAAAGTGGTTAGTTTTAGTTTTCTTAAAATGTGTACGCAGAATTTGTGTGTTGGAGTCACTTTTAAGTCTTAATTGATCTACCATTTCTATCATAGGCCACTGTAATCGATGGGAGCTCAGGGCTGTACCATTCTGCTTATCTGATGGAGGTGCACATGGATCCGATTCAATCTTTGAAGACCGAGACCGAGTCATTGTAGGCAGACCGGCAGAAAGAGAAACATCATCTGAGGGCAGAGATATGGGCGACAGCTGATGAATTGGTCCAGAGCCAGGCGGTATTGGCAGAGAGTTACTCGTCATTGTCAGAGAGTCACTCGTCATTGGCGGAGAGTCAGGCAGAGAATGACGCATTGAAGAGGGCGAGGAACGAGATGGAGACACAATCCATGCCAGACACACCTGTGAGCTCTGGAACTCCATCTCCGACGGTCGGGGTCAACATACTTGGCGGATTCGTCAGGTCAGCGGTTCACCCTGACATTTCCATTCCTCTTCTGACAACAGAACTTGACCAACTGCTCAAAAGGCACAGCAATGGCCGCCCGGAACGTTATGCTGTTCTGCTATTCCAAGGATGTGTAACCAAAGAGAGATACCACGAGTGGAGACAGAATACCAAACGGGATGGATCCCAAGGCAAATGTGGCTTACCATTGAACCTCTGGGTGTTCATCATTAATACTGTGTCTCAGAAGTTTCTGTCCATGACTAATGCAACCCGAAAAAAACATTAAAGCCGGGGTTAATGAGTACTTGAGGTCACGAGAAAGTCTGGACATGGCTTGCTCTCCCTTATGTAAGGAATTAGACACTTTACCATGTTTACTACAGTATGTACTGTAAAAATTATTATCATTATGTATCACATCCGACCATGATAGGGAGTCCCATATGGCGGCGAACAATTGGCCCAGTGTTTCTCTCCCTCTGAAAACTGTCACGTTCTGTCCATCGTTCGTATGTGTTTTCCTTGTTTTAGTGTTGGTCAGGATGTGAGCTGGGTGGGCATTCTATGTTGTGTGTCTGGTTTGTCTATTTCTATGTTTGGCCTGATATGGTTCTCAATCAGAGGCAGGTGTTAGTCATTGTCTCTGATTGGGAACCATATTTAGGTAGCCTGTTTTGTGTTGGGTTTTGTGGGTGATTGTTCCTGTATCTGTGTTTGCACCAGATAGGACTGTTTAGGTTTTCACTTTTCTTGTTTTGTTTAGTCTGTTCATGTATTGTCGTCTTTATTAAAAACATGATTAACCATTACGCTGCATTTTGGTCCGCCTCTCTTTCACCAGAAGACAACCGTTACAAAAACAGAAATAAATGTTTTGGTCTTTACAAATATTATTTTGCCATTTATTTAGATTACAATCGCTCACTTTCATTTTTTTTATACAAAATGATCTCCAAAATATCATTATATATAATCAGGTTGATGGCACAGTCATATAGCCCTGGCACCTATTTAAAGCTGAGTGACTCACTCATTCATGGCTTTGGATTAAAATAAATAAGTACCAACATTTTTCCTGATAGTCTTTAATAAAGAAACATTTTGGTTACGTTGACCTGGACACCATGTGCGGTATTATAATAGCTCATTATGGGCTATTAGCAGGACAATATAGCTTACCAACACCTCTCTGTATTTTGATACTTTGTGCAAGGCAATTGATCAGCATGACAAACTTTGTGGATGGGGCTTCCCGAGTGGCGCAGAGGCCTAGGACAATGCATCGCAGTGAAAACTGCGTTGCTACAGATGCTTGTACGATACCTGTGCTGGGAAACCCATAAAACGGCTATTGGTTTTTCCAGAAATAAATAATCCTAAAAAACAAATCTAATTTATTTACAAATTAGAGAGAATTTCTCACCCAATGTTCAAGAATGGCCCTTTTCTCGCTCCCTCTAGGTTAAATGAAAATGAAATAATCTCCAAAATATCATGCAATTTTTAAACAAAGCAATGATTATTATTATTATTCATTAATTTAGAATTATATAAATGCTCCTTACATATTCTCACAGATCTGATTTGCCATAATGAAAACGGCCCCTCAGAAATTAATTTAGAATCCAATCCTCTAAATGTAATTATTGGCGGAGAGTCACACCATTTAAAAAAATATTTGTAGATATACTGTAGGCCTACCGTAGAAGAAAAGAGTCTCACTAGTGTTGAGGAATGTGTTGTTAAAAGTGGTGTAGGTCTTATTTATTTAAAAAGCATATTGAAGTTAGAAGCAATAGCATTTGAAGCAATAACAATTTCAGCATTGTTTCTGCGCTGCTCTGAGACAAGCAGAGACTGGTCTTGATAAATCAGTGAGGTTTTTATTTTCACTGAATCTCTGTTTGAGTATTGGTTACACTACAATTAGAGTGTGGAAATGTTATGCCCCTTAGATATTAATTTAGAATCCTAGAATCCTCTTATGCTCTTAGTACTGTAACCTACTCCCGACCGTCACGTTGTACAGCGTCATATTTTCTGTTCTATCCTAACGGAAAGCCTGAGGGTTTCGTTTTTTGATTTTCTTGGAATAGAAACACCATAATCAAACTTATTAAGCTACAAGACTATCAAATGCTTCTCAACAATCCCCCCTGGTGGTCAAACTAGCACTATCTTGCATTAATGATAAAATTGGCTGACAATTAAATGTCACGTGCCATAGAATTCTTCAGCAACTATTATTGCACACAGAGTGAGTCCATGTAACTTATTATGTGACATTTTTACTCCTAAAATTATTTAGGTTTATCATAACAATGGGGTTGAAAACTTTATGACACATCATTGTTTATTCATTTGTAAAAGAAAGTCTACAAACATATTTCCACTGTGTGTATGTATGTAGGCCAGTGACACAAAATCTCAATTTAATAAACATTCAGGGTGTAAAACAACACAATGTGGGAAAAGTCAAAGGGTGTGAATACTTTCTGAAGACAATGTATGTAATATAATGTATGATCTTATTATTCTTGTGAAGGTCTATGGTTTCACTCCATCTTTACTGAAAATTAGACTACACCAGTAATTTATTATTTTCCAGAAGGTCTTGATTCTGTGAACCATTTTGGTTGTACAGGTCTTTCAACACATTGTGGAGTACCATAATTAACACTAAGTGTTGAATAGTTATGGCGTATGGGCATACGTGCTGTACAATACGATTTCACACAATTGTGTTTACCTATCTAAACTCTCCTTTCATAAAGTTCATCAACAATGGACCTTTGGAACCTTGCCACCAGTATAAAAGGAACTCAATAAGTTGACTTTGTTTGAATATTCTTTAGTAACCCTAAATAGTTTTACTCAAACAAAATGAATGTGCTTACCGATTTTCCCCACAGTCCATGTTCAATACTTTGTCATCAAGATGGATTTTCCAAACAGTCGAAGCCCCCCAAGCTCAATGGGTAGAAAAATAATTGTTTGTGTATCACTGATGAAATAAACAGTGTGAAATGGAATGAAATGCTCACAGACATTTGCCATCTCTGAATTGAGGTAATATAGTGCAATTTGATGGGAATTAGAAAAAGAGAGGACAATCATCGCTTTGCCACAGGCAAAAATGGAACATTACAAAAACCACATTACAAAACCACTTCATAATCTATAAAACACTGGCATGCACTTTTAGAAAACATGAGCTTCTATCATATGTGTAAAAGTGGATTCTGTTCAACTGTGGTGACATTATATGACTTTGTAGACATAACCTATTTCCGCATCTTTCTATTTCAAAGTTATTCATGATCCAAAGCAGATATGATCAGTTGAAGTCCTTGATGTCGAGAACACAGCCGTTCACAAAGACTTGCTGGGAGGGAAAATAAGCCTCATTATCTATGCATATTTATTATCCTTGAATTTTGCTCTCCTCGTGTTACGTTCATAGATGACCCTCACTTTACTGGTGACTAATCCCAGGGATCCCTGCGAGCAACAGCTATACAGGGGGCCAGTGGACTTCTGTGACATACGTCATTATGTGACATTAATGGACATGGCTAGTTCACTCAACGCCACTGTCTCGGAATGAAGGCAAGGGAGGGAGTGAGATTGACACATTGTATTTTCCTCATGTTTTATGAGTGGATTCAAAGGGAGGGCAGTGTAACCTAATGCTACAATAATTTACAGATGGTTCCAACCCACCTCTGTGTAAGTGTACCTCCTAATTTCTATTGCCCTTCAGAGGCCATTACGGTGCCTAACCCAATAAGGTAATTGACTCGGTGCAATGGGCATCAGGGAATATCTCTGCCTAGCAATTTTTCCAGAGAAGATGACTGGCTGAAAACACTGTCTGCTTCAATTGAGCCGGGCTCTCGAAAAAGATTGTGTACTTTTTAGCACTGCACTTGCATTAAACCGCATATTTCAACTGATTGCGTTTTTTTGACAGGTTGTTCCTCAGCCTTTAAAATACAGTCAGTAGTGGAAGTCTACACACCCCTTGCATAGTCCTCACATTTTGCGGCCTTAAAATTAGATCCCCCCCTATTGATCTATGCAACCTACTCCATGTTTTCAAAGTGAAAGAAAAGTCTAGCACATATCTCAAATTACTAATAAATACAAAATGAGGATGTATTGATTGCATATGTCTTCACACCCCAGAGTTAATACTTGGTAGAAGGATCTTTGGCAGTAATTACAGCTGTTGTGTCTTTGGCTATGCCGGGTTAAGTGATATGACATGCTATTCTATAAAATCCTTTCTCCGTAATTAATATTACCTGATTGAGCTAATCATGTAGATGTAATTAACTATAGAGTCGGGGCACCACAAAATAATATTTATAGAGCTGTTATCTTCCGAATAAACTCTTAAAGACCTAGCAATATTTTACATCAATAGCAGTCAGTATTTATCGTCACCTTAATTCAGTCTTATCTGAAAGTTGTAAATTCCTGGTTATCTGCATGAGCCCTGGCTAACAAGTTGAATCAGCAATACAAAATTGGGTTTAATTATTTAATAATTAAATACCTAACTAATCACACAGAATTACATATACACATAATTAATTATACCTTGATTACAAATGACGTCATCAAGGAAAACGTCCCAAGCGGGCGGTACAGATATGACAGCTGGTTACACAAAAGAAAAGAAGCTGGGTTTGATTGAAAGAGCGGGAAGACTGAGGGACAAAGGGAGAAGCTGTGCTATTGTAAATACAGTATCTTATACATTCTAAATTGCCGCCCATTTGGAAAAGGAAAATGCAACAAACATTTACTCTGAGCTGCGCTTCAGTAGGTTGGTGGTAGATGGAACTCTGGGTTGCCAAACCGAGTCCTTTGAAGAATGTCTCTGGTGGTCAACTGGATAAGTTGTAGTAACGTCGTTGTGTGGTAGATGGGATACTCTCTCGGTTCTTTCCTAGACCGCGTTTGCAGCTGCTGTTGCTAACTCAACGGCTAGGAGGTATCACTTGTGTCGTGAATAAGAGTTCAAATTTCATACCATTCGCAATCAAAGCTCATGCTGAGGTTGGCTTAGTTCTGTAGTTGACATGTTAGTCCTTTTTTAACGCAGAGGCTGCAGACCTCACATACTTGGAACAGGAGGTTATATTGTCGTCAAGGCTTTATATAGGAAGGGAGAGGAGGGCGTGTTTGAAAAGTTGTATAACCCATGTCCCTTCACAGGGGCGGGCCACTGATTGAGCAGAGCCCTAACCTTATGAAAACCCAAATCTCTCATTTGGAATCTAAAATTACATTTCATCTCTTCACCAATCATTTTATATTCAAACATTTAAATTAAACAACAATTCCATGTGAATCCGATAACTCTGATGTGTAGACTTTCCACTGTAGAGCTTATGTCATCCTATCATCGATGAGAATGTCTCAGATGACAACCGAACTGACATAGTCATTAAGTACCACCGCATATGTTCAATTGGTCGGATTACCAGTATATAGTTCATTTCCCCCACCTTCTGATGTTCCCAGAATCTCTATGTTAACCAAGGGGTTTTCAAACTTCACATCAGTAGGGTAGAGAGAGCAAAAAGGGGGGAAGAGGTATTTATGACTGTCATAAACCCCCAGGCCAACGTCATGACACAGCTATGAGTCATTTTGAATATGATTCTACCAGCACAACAAATTTGGTTCGGAATCATTGGTGGACAGCAATACTCAAACCGTGTCTCAGATTTTTAAGCAGATTTAAGGCAGTCCGGAGACTGGACCATTTAGGAACACTTTTCACACTTCTTGGAAAACCATTCTGGTGTTTTCCTCATTACAATTAGCGTAATTCTCATGTGGAAAAATAAAACTCGTTCCCAGGGTTAGGTTTTCAGAAGTTTGAGGAGTGTTTTCCTCTAAATGTTTACCTGGGCTTTGCTCCTTTCATATATATTTTGATCCTAACAAACTCCCCAGTCCCTGCCGGTGACAAGAATACCTATAACATGCTGCTGCCACCACAATACTTGAAAATTCAAATGGATCAACAACATTGCTTTCACTCCACATTACTGGCCTGTTTGAAAAAGTGAAAGGAGGAAGCTTGTGTTAAAAAAAATCCATTCCAAATCACTCATTCGATTTGAAACAAGAAATGTAGTTGTCCGAGTCAATTTCCCCTTCAACTGATTATTGCAGCATAATTATTGTCTGTGAAAGCTTACTGCACCCATGCCACAGTTAATTAAGTATATGCCTTTCAACTAATTGATACCATCAAAATGTATATAAAAAAACACTGGGAGACTTCGAAATGAAGCTTTATCTCATCTATAGTAGCAGATTAAACAGTTAATTGAAACAGATAAACACATATTCCAAATTCAAGGTTTATGGCTGCTTACGTTTCCCCCTTCGGGATCAAGGTAATTGAATTGAATTGATTGTAGATGGCCAGTGGCCTGTTACTGACAGACAATCCGAAAAGGTATTCTACTGTGAATATGGTTTCTAGGTAGATGTCTTAACTTAACAAGCTATCTCAGTTTAGGTTGAACTAGGGCACTATTTCTTTAGGAAACAAATATTGATTGGTACAAATCAGTTTGATCTCTGATGGATCCATTTGATCTATGTGTAATTTGAGCTTTGGTAGCTGATAGGTCAAAGGTCACAAGAGACACAACTTAATATGATGAATGGTATTTCCATTCTCTCACTTCTCCTGTTTTGCAATCAAACAACATCATTCAAATCACTGAGTAATTGGAAAGAAGTTCAAACTTGGAAGAAAATAAGAAAAGAAAAGGGGACCAAAATGATCCTCCACTTGTAATCAAAGCCTTAGGTCATGTGGTTTACCTGAATTAATATGCATAGTCCTATCTGAAGCAGGTAGCAACTTTAGTCCCCTACTTTGAGCAGATCTGTAATGGTTCCAACCAACAAAGTGCACTGTGAACGAAGCAACATCAATTGCTGCACACTCCATGACAGCATTAGTTGTCCTGCTTTCCATGCCATTCTCCCCTCTTATCTGAGATGCAGTATGTGAAGTCTGACACCTCATTTGCAGAGGGAGCGACACGACACATTTTCTGGCCTACCCAGACAAAGGATCCAAGTCCCCTGTCTGTGAACCTTGCAAATCTGATTACAATATACAGTAGCATATGAAACGAGAGACTAGAGATTGCAGCAAACGCAGTCTCATCCCACTGTGATGTTCTTAGACCGATTGCGAGCTCACAAAATAAAAACAACTATCATAATTGCCTAGAATTGAAGCAAGACCACGTTCTCTTGGTCACAGAAGGACGGGATCACCTTGTTCTTAAAGCTGAAGTTTTAATGAGTCAGCAGGCATTTGAATGGGGTCTGTGTGTCGCTCATAGGACTCTGGACATAAAATGCTGTATTTTACAGTTATAAGAAAGGTCACATATTATAGTAAGCTGTTTATAACTTGACTGTTACTATATTTAGAAAGTATTACAATCATTTCAAGCCATATTCCCCCACTTTTGTTGAATAGAAAAACGAATTATTTATGATTCGTCATGTTTTCATATTTATATCATATCTGTACTGTGTACATGAGCTTTTTTCCTCAAAAGTTACTACACCTCAGCACCTTATAAAAAAACTTTTTACCAGAAAGGTGAGATTTTTGTCTTTCTAGCTGTACAAGCATTAGTAGGTATTATTTATAGCCCCCCCGTGATAAAAAAATATAATTTGGGGCAATGTTCCCGTGTATGTCGCTTATGCCTAGACGCTGGAGAGCATCATGGCATATAAATAATATTATTTAATTTGGAAGTGGATTGACACCAACTCCTTGAGTGGTCTTTAAGAACTTTGATGAACAAACATTCTGAAAACCTCAGTGCTGGGGGTTTACATGACGGTGTTGGGCGGCAGCCTGAAAATAATCCAAATCCACCTCCCTCATACTGCCGGCAGCAAAGTTGGTATCTTTCTTGCTTCGTCACAGAATCAATAAAGAAAGGGCAGTGGAAGTTTCTGTTCATGGTATTTAAAGGGATAGTTTAACTGCTATAGTAGCCTAAATGATAGAAGAGCTATTTCCATGTTAAGATGTATTCACCATTGTTTTTGGGGTAGGCCACTCTGGTAGGCCTACATTATGATCATAAATTGTGCTGACTGGGTAAACACATCCTGGCAGATTCTATCACATGTTGTCTATAGTGTAATTTGGAAAATTGACCTGTGGTATATTCTGAGAATGAGCAGAAGGGCCGTTTCTATAATTTTGGAGGCCCTAATTTATTTATTTTGATTTTTTTACCTTTATTTTACTAGTCAAGTCAGTTAAGAACAAATTCTTATTTTCAATGACGGCCTAGGAACAGTGGGTTAACTACCTGTTCAGGGGCAGAATGACAGATTTGTACCTTGTCAGCTCAGGGATTCGAACTTGCAACCTTTCGGTTACTAGTCCAACGCTGTAACCACTAGGCTACCCTGCCACCCAAAAGCGATACTTGGCCCACCTCGAAGGGGAAAATATATTAGTGGCCCCATATTTTGACAGCGGATATAAACATTTGCAGCTTTAAAGTTAATGTCTTGCAATTTTACACATTTTTCAATGGGGCAGAACAAACATTTTGCCATGGGGTGGAGAAACATTAGTCGTTTTAAAGCACATTTCCTGGAGTTCGACATGTCTTGCCATGGGTTGGAGAGAACCTGTTTTTTCAGTTTTAAATGCTAATTTCCTGCAGTTCTTGTCACTTTCGTTTAGAGATGGATTGGACCAAGGGCAGCGTGGTAGGCGTACATCATACATTTATTAAATGAACACCAAAAAACAGCAACTATCCAAAAACAAGATCCCACAAACTAAAGGTGGAAAAAATGCTGCCTAAGTATGATCCCCAATCAGAGACAACGGTAGACAGCGGCCTCTGGTGGGGAACCATACCCGGCCAACAAAGAAATAGAAAAACTAGAATGCCCACCCAAATCACACCCTGACCTAACCAAATAGAGAAATAAAAAGGTTATCTAAGGTCAGGGCGTGACAGTTCTATATCTGGGTTAGCGTGACTAACAAAATCAATGGGGGCCCCATGGAGGTCAGAGCCCCTGGACAAGTGCCTTGTAAGCCGGGTCAGTAATTCGGCCATGATGACAGCAATATTTAGGTACAGTTGAAGTCAGAAGTTTACATTCACTTAGGTTGGAGTCATTAAAACTTGTTTTTCAACCATTCCACCGTATTCTTGTTATCAAACTATAGTTTTGGCCGGTCAGTTAGGACATCTACTTTGTGCATGACACAAGTAATTTTTCCAACAATTGTTTACAGACAGATTATTTCGCTTGTAAATCACTGTATCACAATTCCAGTGGGTCAGAAGTTTAAATGCACTAAGTTGACTGTGCCTTTAAACAGCTTGGAAAATTCCAAAAAAGTATGTCATGGCTATTGAAGCTTCTGATAGGCTAATTGACATAATTTGAGTCAATTGGAGGTGTACTTGAGGATGAATTTCAAGGCCTACCTTCAAACTCAGCTGAAAATAAAAAGAAATCAGCCAAGATCTACACAAGTCTGGTTCATCCTTGGGAGCATTTTCCAAATGCCTGAAAGTACCACTTTCATCTCTACAAACAATTGAACGCAAGTATAAATACCATGGGACCAGGCAGCCATCAAACCACTCAGGAAGGAGATGCGTTCTGTCTCCTAGAGATTAACCTACTTTGGTGCAAAAAGTGCGAATCAATCCCAGAACAACAGCAAAGGACCTTGTGAAGATGTTGGAGGAAACAGGTACAAAACTATCTATATCAACAGTAAAACAAGTCCTATATCAACATAACCTGAAAGGCTGGGGTGACAGCATCATGTTGTGGGGGTGCTTTGCTGGAGGAGGGACTGGTGCACTTTACAAAATAGATGGCATCATAAGGTAGGAAAATTATGTGGATATATTGAAGCAACATGTCAAGACATCAGTCAGGTAGCAAATGGGTCTTCCAAATTGTCACACTCTGACCATTATTTGAGTTGTTTGTTTCTATGTTTTGTTTGGTCAGGGTGTGATATGAGTGGGCATTCTGTTGTTCATTCTATGTTCCCACCTTATTGTGGGAAGCTTGTGGAAGGCTACCCAAAATATTTGACACAAGTTAAACAATTTAAGGCAATTCTACTAAATACTAATTGAGGGCACGTTGCTGTATGTAAATTTTCTAGTGACCACAGGATCAAGCAGCTGAATTACTACAAATGTAATGTCAATGAGAAGGATTTCCACAGTAAAGGTGCTAGTTTCTGCACTGCACACAAATGTAGCAGAAGCAGATCAATGAAAACAATTGTCACCACGACGACGACGACGTGATAGATGTTTAAATGTAGAAATGCGAGCGGATCAATACGCCGCTTAGGGGAGTGGTGATCGGGTTTCTCTCTGAGTGATACTCATACGCTGCATTGATCGTGAGCTTGCCTCCCAAATGTTCACCCTATTCCCTATATAGTGTACTACCTTTTTAACCAGAGACAAAAAGTAGTGCACCATATAGGGAATAGGGTGCCGTTTGGGATACAGACAGGGTCTAGAGGGGTCCTAGTGGAGCAGAGGCAATTCATTTTGTGCTTAATACGACCGTGTGGAATATGGGCTAGCTCTGAGATGTGATTAGTACTGCCTGTGTGGTCCATCGCCTCCTTTTACAACGCAGCATTTAAAAAGACATTAGCAAACGATGAGAAAAATGGATTTGTCTGGTTTGGCATTTAGAGGAGGATTGACAGGCCAATGTCATAATACGAGGTAATACTGATACTATGTAATATATCATATAGTCATAATACTAGGTAATACTGATACTATGTAATATATCATATAGTCATAATACTAGGTAATACTGATACTATGTAATATATCATATAGTCATAATACTAGGTAATACTGATACTATGTAATATATCATATAGTCATAATACTAGGTAATACTGATACTATGTAATGTATCATATAGTCATAATACTAGGTAATACTGATACTACGTCTTGTAATATATCATATATACATAATACTAGGTAATACTGATACTATGTAATATATCATATAGTCATAATACTAGGTAATACTGATACTATGTAATATATCATATATACATAATACTAGGTAATGCTGATACTATGTCTTGTAATGTATCATATATACATAATACTAGGTAATACTGATACTATGTAATATATCATATATACATAATACTAGGTAATACTGATACTATGTAATGCATCATATAGTCATAATACTAGGTAATACTGATACTATGTAATGTATCATATATACATAATACTAGGTAATACTGATACTATGTAATATATCATATATACATAATACTAGGTAATGCTGATACTATGTCTTGTAATGTATCATATAGCCAATACTAGGTAATACTGATACTACGTCTGTTAAGAGTAATGAGTGAAGAGGTGTGGAGTCAGGCGCAGAGAGCAAAGGATGTGGGAAAACAACACGCTTAATGTCCTTGAAACATAACATGTACAAAAGTGGAAACACAAATGAACAGAAATATAAACGGACAGCGTGAAACCCAAAATGCCAACAAAATACACTCAAACAAGGAAACAGGAGAACAAGCCCGCACGAAACAGAAGCGGGCTAAACAGACTATATATAACCCTATCCTAACAACCAAACTAGAAACAGGTGCTACCAATTAGACAAAACTAAACGAACACAGAACAACGGATCGGCGATAGCTAGTAGACCGGCGACGACGACGCGAGCGCCACCCGAACAAGAAGGGGAGTCACCTTCGGTAATATTCGTGACAACATCTTGTAATATATCATATAGTCATAATACTAGGTAATACTGATACTATGTAATATATCATATAGTCATAATACTAGGTAATACTGATACTATGTAATGCATCATATAGTCATAATACTAGGTAATACTGATACTATGTAATGTATCATATATACATAATACTAGGTAATACTGATACTATGTAATATATCATATATACATAATACTAGGTAATGCTGATACTATGTCTTGTAATGTATCATATAGCCAATACTAGGTAATACTGATACTATGTAATATATCATATAGTCATAATACTAGGTAATACTGATACTACGTCTTGTAATATATCATATAGTCATAATACTAGGTAATACTGATACTATGTCTTGTAATGTATCATATAGTCATAATACTAGGTAATACTGAGACTATGTAATATATCATATAGTCATAATACTAGGTAATACTGATACTACGTCTTGTAATATATCATATAGTCATAATACTAGGTAATACTGATACTATGTAATATATCATATAGTCATAATACTAGGTAATACTGATACTATGTAATATATCATATAGTCATAATACTAGGTAATACTGATACTATGTAATATATCATATAGTCATAATACTAGGTAATACTGATACTATGTAATATATCATATAGTCATAATACTAGGTAATACTGATACTACGTAATATATCATATAGTCATAATACTAGGTAATACTGATACTATGTAATATATCATATAGTCATAATACTAGGTAATACTGATGCTACGTCTTGTAATATATCATATAGTCATAATACTAGGTAATACTGATACTATGTAATATATCATATAGTCATAATACTAGGTAATACTGATACTATGTAATATATCATATAGTCATAATACTAGGTAATACTGATACTAAGTAATATATCATATAGTCATAATACTCTGTAATACTGATACTATGTAATATATCATATAGTCATAATACTAGGTAATACTGATACTATGTAATATATCATATAGTCATAATACTAGGTAATACTGATACTATGTAATATATCATATAGTCATAATACTAGGTAATACTGATGCTACGTCTTGTAATATATCATATAGTCATAATACTAGGTAATACTGATACTATGTAATGTATCATATAGTCATAATACTAGGTAATACTGATACTACGCCTTGTAATATATCATATAGTCATAATACTAGGTAATACTGATACTATGTAATATATCATATAGTCATAATACTAGGTAATACTGATACTATGTAATATATCATATAGTCATAATACTAGGTAATACTGATACTAAGTAATATATCATATAGTCATAATACTCGGTAATACTGATACTATGTAATATATCATATAGTCATAATACTAGGTAATACTGATACTATGTAATATATCATATAGTCATAATACTAGGTAATACTGATACTATGTAATATATCATATAGTCATAATACTAGGTAATACTGATACTACGCCTTGTAATATATCATATAGTCATAATACTAGGTAATACTGATACTATGTAATGTATCATATAGTCATAATACTAGGTAATACTGATACTATGTAATATATCATATAGTCATAATACTAGGTAATACTGATACTATGTAATATATCATATAGTCATAATACTAGGTAATACTGATACTATGTAATATATCATATAGTCATAATACTAGGTAATACTGATACTAAGTAATATATCATATAGTCATAATACTCGGTAATACTGATACTATGTAATATATCATATAGTCATAATACTCGGTAATACTGATACTATGTAATATATCATATAGTCATAATACTAGGTAATACTGATACTATGTAATATATCATATAGTCATAATACTAGGTAATACTGATACTACGCCTTGTAATATATCATATAGTCATAATACTAGGTAATACTGATACTACGCCTTGTAATATATCATATAGTCATAATACTAGGTAATACTGATACTATGTAATATATCATATAGTCATAATACTAGGTAATACTGATACTATGTAATGTATCATATAGTCATAATACTAGGTAATACTGATACTACGTCTTGTAATATATCATATATACATAATACTAGGTAATACTGATACTATGTAATATATCATATAGTCATAATACTAGGTAATACTGATACTATGTAATATATCATATATACATAATACTAGGTAATGCTGATACTATGTCTTGTAATGTATCATATATACATAATACTAGGTAATACTGATACTATGTAATATATCATATATACATAATACTAGGTAATACTGATACTATGTAATGCATCATATAGTCATAATACTAGGTAATACTGATACTATGTAATGTATCATATATACATAATACTAGGTAATACTGATACTATGTAATATATCATATATACATAATACTAGGTAATGCTGATACTATGTCTTGTAATGTATCATATAGCCACTACTAGGTAATACTGATACTACGTCTGTTAAGAGTAATGAGTGAAGAGGTGTGGAGTCAGGCGCAGAGAGCAAAGGATGGGGAAAACAACACGCTTTAATGTCCCGAAACATAACATGTACAAAAGTGGAAACACAAATGAACAGAAATATAAACGGACAGCGTGAAACCCAAAATGCCAACAAAAATACACTCAAACAAGGAAACAGGAGAACAAGCCCGCACGAAACAGAAGCGGGCTAAACAGACTATATATGTCCCTATCCTAACAACCAAACTAGAAACAGGTGCTACCAATTAGACAGAACTAAACGAACACAGAACAACGGATCGGCGATAGCTAGTAGACCGGCGACGACGACCGCCGAGCGCCACCCGAACAAGAAGGGGAGTCACCTTCGGTAATATTCGTGACAACATCTTGTAATATATCATATAGTCATAATACTAGGTAATACTGATACTATGTAATATATCATATAGTCATAATACTAGGTAATACTGATACTAAGTAATATATCATATAGTCATAATACTAGGTAATACTGATACTATGTAATATATCATATAGTCATAATACTAGGTAATACTGATACTATGTAATATATCATATAGTCATAATACTAGGTAATACTGATACTAAGTAATATATCATATAGTCATAATACTAGGTAATACTGATACTATGTAATATATCATATAGTCATAATACTAGGTAATACTGAGACTATGTAATATATCATATAGTCATAATACTAGGTAATACTGATACTATGTCTTGTAATGTATCATATAGTCATAATACTAGGTAATACTGAGACTATGTAATATATCATATAGTCATAATACTAGGTAATACTGATACTACGTCTTGTAATATATCATATAGTCATAATACTAGGTAATACTGATACTATGTAATATATCATATAGTCATAATACTAGGTAATACTGATACTATGTAATATATCATATAGTCATAATACTAGGTAATACTGATACTACGTAATATATCATATAGTCATAATACTAGGTAATACTGATACTATGTAATATATCATATAGTCATAATACTAGGTAATACTGATGCTACGTCTTGTAATATATCATATAGTCATAATACTAGGTAATACTGATACTATGTAATATATCATATAGTCATAATACTAGGTAATACTGATACTATGTAATATATCATATAGTCATAATACTAGGTAATACTGATACTAAGTAATATATCATATAGTCATAATACTCTGTAATACTGATACTATGTAATATATCATATAGTCATAATACTAGGTAATACTGATACTATGTAATATATCATATAGTCATAATACTAGGTAATACTGATACTATGTAATATATCATATAGTCATAATACTAGGTAATACTGATGCTACGTCTTGTAATATATCATATAGTCATAATACTAGGTAATACTGATACTATGTAATGTATCATATAGTCATAATACTAGGTAATACTGATACTACGCCTTGTAATATATCATATAGTCATAATACTAGGTAATACTGATACTATGTAATATATCATATAGTCATAATACTAGGTAATACTGATACTATGTAATATATCATATAGTCATAATACTAGGTAATACTGATACTAAGTAATATATCATATAGTCATAATACTCGTAATACTGATACTATGTAATATATCATATAGTCATAATACTAGGTAATACTGATACTATGTAATATATCATATAGTCATAATACTAGGTAATACTGATACTATGTAATATATCATATAGTCATAATACTAGGTAATACTGATACTACGCCTTGTAATATATCATATAGTCATAATACTAGGTAATACTGATACTATGTAATGTATCATATAGTCATAATACTAGGTAATACTGATACTATGTAATATATCATATAGTCATAATACTAGGTAATACTGATACTATGTAATATATCATATAGTCATAATACTAGGTAATACTGATACTATGTAATATATCATATAGTCATAATACTAGGTAATACTGATACTAAGTAATATATCATATAGTCATAATACTCGGTAATACTGATACTATGTAATATATCATATTGTCATAATACTCGGTAATACTGATACTATGTAATATATCATATAGTCATAATACTAGGTAATACTGATACTATGTAATATATCATATAGTCATAATACTAGGTAATACTGATACTACGCCTTGTAATATATCATATAGTCATAATACTAGGTAATACTGATACTACGCCTTGTAATATATCATATAGTCATAATACTAGGTAATACTGATACTATGTAATATATCATATAGTCATAATACTAGGTAATACTGATACTATGTAATGTATCATATAGTCATAATACTAGGTAATACTGATACTACGTCTTGTAATATATCATATATACATAATACTAGGTAATACTGATACTATGTAATATATCATATAGTCATAATACTAGGTAATACTGATACTATGTAATATATCATATATACATAATACTAGGTAATGCTGATACTATGTCTTGTAATGTATCATATATACATAATACTAGGTAATACTGATACTATGTAATATATCATATATACATAATACTAGGTAATACTGATACTATGTAATGCATCATATAGTCATAATACTAGGTAATACTGATACTATGTAATGTATCATATATACATAATACTAGGTAATACTGATACTATGTAATATATCATATATACATAATACTAGGTAATGCTGATACTATGTCTTGTAATGTATCATATAGCCAATACTAGGTAATACTGATACTACGTCTGTTAAGAGTAATGAGTGAAGAGGTGTGGAGTCAGGCGCAGAGAGCAAAGGATGTGGGAAAACAACACGCTTTAATGTCCCGGAAACATAACATGTACAAAAGTGGAAACACAAATGAACAGAAATATAAACGGACAGCGTGAAACCCAAAATGCCAACAAAAATACACTCAAACAAGGAAACAGGAGAACAAGCCCGCACGAAACAGAAGCGGGCTAAACAGACTATATATGTCCCTATCCTAACAACCAAACTAGAAACAGGTGCTACCAATTAGACAAAACTAAACGAACACAGAACAACGGATCGGCGATAGCTAGTAGACCGGCGACGACGACCGCCGAGCGCCACCCGAACAAGAAGGGGAGTCACCTTCGGTAATATTCGTGACAACATCTTGTAATATATCATATAGTCATAATACTAGGTAATACTGATACTATGTAATATATCATATAGTCATAATACTAGGTAATACTGATACTAAGTAATATATCATATAGTCATAATACTAGGTAATACTGATACTATGTAATATATCATATAGTCATAATACTAGGTAATACTGAGACTATGTAATATATCATATAGTCATAATACTAGGTAATACTGATACTATGTCTTGTAATGTATCATATAGTCATAATACTAGGTAATACTGAGACTATGTAATATATCATATAGTCATAATACTAGGTAATACTGATACTACGTCTTGTAATATATCATATAGTCATAATACTAGGTAATACTGATACTATGTAATATATCATATAGTCATAATACTAGGTAATACTGATACTATGTAATATATCATATAGTCATAATACTAGGTAATACTGATACTATGTAATATATCATATAGTCATAATACTAGGTAATACTGATACTACGTAATATATCATATAGTCATAATACTAGGTAATACTGATAATATGTAATATATCATATAGTCATAATACTAGGTAATACTGATGCTACGTCTTGTAATATATCATATAGTCATAATACTAGGTAATACTGATACTATGTAATATATCATATAGTCATAATACTAGGTAATACTGATACTATGTAATATATCATATAGTCATAATACTAGGTAATACTGATACTAAGTAATATATCATATAGTCATAATACTCTGTAATACTGATACTATGTAATATATCATATAGTCATAATACTAGGTAATACTGATACTATGTAATATATCATATAGTCATAATACTAGGTAATACTGATACTATGTAATATATCATATAGTCATAATACTAGGTAATACTGATGCTACGTCTTGTAATATATCATATAGTCATAATACTAGGTAATACTGATACTATGTAATGTATCATATAGTCATAATACTAGGTAATACTGATACTACGCCTTGTAATATATCATATAGTCATAATACTAGGTAATACTGATACTATGTAATATATCATATAGTCATAATACTAGGTAATACTGATACTATGTAATATATCATATAGTCATAATACTAGGTAATACTGATACTAAGTAATATATCATATAGTCATAATACTAGGTAATACTGATACTATGTAATATATCATATAGTCATAATACTAGGTAATACTGATACTATGTAATATATCATATAGTCATAATACTAGGTAATACTGATACTAAGTAATATATCATATAGTCATAATACTCGGTAATACTGATACTATGTAATATATCATATAGTCATAATACTCGGTAATACTGATACTATGTAATATATCATATAGTCATAATACTAGGTAATACTGATACTATGTAATATATCATATAGTCATAATACTAGGTAATACTGATACTACGCCTTGTAATATATCATATAGTCATAATACTAGGTAATACTGATACTACGCCTTGTAATATATCATATAGTCATAATACTAGGTAATACTGATACTATGTAATATATCATATAGTCATAATACTAGGTAATACTGATACTATGTAATGTATCATATAGTCATAATACTAGGTAATACTGATACTACGTCTTGTAATATATCATATATACATAATACTAGGTAATACTGATACTATGTAATATATCATATAGTCATAATACTAGGTAATACTGATACTACGCCTTGTAATATATCATATAGTCATAATACTAGGTAATACTGATACTACGCCTTGTAATATATCATATAGTCATAATACTAGGTAATACTGATACTATGTAATATATCATATAGTCATAATACTAGGTAATACTGCTACTATGTAATGTATCATATAGTCATAATACTAGGTAATACTGATACTACGTCTTGTAATATATCATATAGTCATAATACTAGGTAATACTGATACTACGTCTTGTAATATATCATATATACATAATACTAGGTAATACTGATACTATGTCTTGTAATGTATCATATAGTCATAATACTAGGTAATACTGATACTATGTAATATATCATATAGTCATAATACTAGGTAGTACTGATACTATGTCTTGTAATATATCATATAGTCATAATACTAGGTAATACTGATACTATGTCTTGTAATGTATCATATAGTCATAATACTAGGTAATACTGATACTATGTCTTCTACTGTAATGTATCATATTTAATTGTATACATGTTAAAAGTAGGACAAAATTTGATCAATAGTGAAATGATACAATTAGCCTAGTGAGGTTCTTTGTAAGGTTGCTTGTGTTTCTATCTAACTAGTCAAGATCAGATTATTATTTGTCCTGGTTTTCCGCCTTACAGAATGGGGGTGTACAGTGAAGCACATGTTGAAATTATAATCTGCATTAAATGGTTTTATGAAATATCCGGATTGGATCTTTAATAACTCTTATTATAAAAACACATACAGTAACGCTATTCACAGAATGCAATGTTTTGTTGTAGATTCTAACCCCATGAGGGTTAAACATATTTTCCTGATCATAAAGGACATAGAGGTTTTGGGTTATCTATATATTACTGTATATTAACATATATATATGTATGTGTGTTTGTTTGTGTGTTTATAGTGAACACCCCTCACTTCCTGACCATAAAGGACATGGAGGTTTTGGGTTATCTATATATTACTGTATATTAACATATTTTTTTATTTTTTTATTTATTTCACCTTTATTTAACCAGGTAGGCTAGTTGAGAACAGGTTCTCATTTGCAACTGCGACCTGGCCAAGATAAAGCATAGCAGTATGAACAGACAACACAGAGTTACACATGGAGTAAACAATTAACAAGTCAATAACACAGTAGAAAAAAGGGGAGTCTATATACAATGTGTGCAAAAGGCATGAGGAGGTAGGCGAATAATTACAATATTGCAGATTAACACTGGAGTGATAAATGATCATGTACAGGTAGAGATATTGGTGTGCAAAAGAGCAGAAAAGTAAATTAATAAAAACTGTGGGGATGAGGTAGGTGAAAATGGGTGTGCTATTTACCAATAGATTATGTACAGCTGCAGCGATCGGTTAGCTGCTCAGCTAGCTGATGTTTGAAGTTGGTGAGGGAGATGAAAGTCTCCAACTTCAGCGATTTTTGCAATTGTTCCAGTCACAGGCAGCAGAGTACTGGAACGAAAGGCGGCCGAATGAGGTGTTGGCTTTAGGGATGATCAATGAGATACACCTGCTGGAGCGCGTGCTACGGATGGGTGTTGCCATCGTGACCAGTGAGCTGAGATAAGGCGGAGCTTTGCCTAGCATGGCCTTGTAGATGACCTGAAGCCAGTGGGTCTGGCGACGAATATGTAGCGAGGGCCAGCCGACTAGAGCATACAAGTCGCAGTGGTGGGTAGTATAAGGTGCTTTAGTGACAAAACGGATGTCACTGTGATAAACTGCATCCAGTTTGCTGAGTAGAGTGTTGGAAGCAATTTTGTAGATGACGTCGCCGAAGTCGAGGATCGGTAGGATAGTCAGTTTTACTAGGTAAGCTTGGCAGCGTGAGTGAAGGAGGCTTTGTTGCGGAATAGAAAGCCGATTCTTGATTTGATTTTCGATTGGAGATGTTTGATATGGGTCTGGAAGGAGAGTTTGCAGTCTAGCCAGACACCTAGGTACTTATAGGTGTCCACATATTCAAGGTCGGAACCATCCAGTGTGGTGATGCTAGTCGGGCATGCGGGTGCAGGCAGCGATCGGTTGAAAAGCATGCATTTGGTTTTACTAGCGTTTAAGAGCAGTTGGAGGCCACGGAAGGAGTGTTGTATGGCATTGAAGCTCGATTGGAGGTTAGATAGCACAGTGTCCAATGACGGGCCGAAAGTGTATACAATGGTGTCGTCTGCGTAGAGGTGGATCAGGGAATCGCCCGCAGCAAGAGCAACATCATTGATATATACAGAGAAAAGAGTCGGCCCGAGAATTGAACCCTGTGGCACCCCCATAGAGACTGCCAGAGGACCGGACAACATGCCCTCCGATTTGACACACTGAACTCTGTCTGCAAAGTAATTGGTGAACCAGGTAAGGCAGTCATCCGAAGAACCGAGGCTACTGAGTCTGCCGATAAGAATATGGTGATTGACAGAGTCGAAAGCCTTGGCAAGGTCGAGATGAAGACGGCTGCACAGTACAGTCTTTTATCGATGGCGGTTATGATGTCGTTTAGTACCTTGAGTGTGGCTGAGGTGCACCCGTGACCGGCTCGAAACCAGATTGCATAGTGGAGAAGGTACGGTGGGATTCGAGATGGTCAGTGACCTGTTTGTTGACTTGGCTTTCGAAGACCTTAGATAGGCAGGGCAGGATGGATATAGGTCTGTAACAGTTTGGGTCCAGGGTGTCTCCCCCTATAAAGAGGGGGATGACTGCGGCAGCTTTCCAGTCCTTGGGGATCTCAGACGATATGAAAGAGAGGTTGAACAGGCTGGTAATAGGGGTTGCGACAATGGCGGCGGATAGTTTCAGAAATAGAGGGTCCAGATTGTCAAGCCCAGCTGATTTATACGGGTCCAGGTTTTGCAGCTCTTTCAGAACATCTGCTATCTGGATTTGGGTAAAGGAGAACCTGGAGAGGCTTGGGCGAGGAGCTGCGGGGGGGCCGGAGCTGTTGGCCGAGGTAGGAGTAGCCAGGCGGAAGGCATGGCCAGCCGTTGAGAAATGCTTGTTGAAGTTTTCGATAATCATGGATTTGTCGGTGGTGACCGTGTTCCCTAGCCTCAGTGCAGTGGGCAGCTGGGAGGAGGTGCTCTTGTTCTCCATGGACTTCACAGTGTCCCAGAACTTTTGGAGTTGGAGCTACAGGATGCAAACTTCTGCCTGAAGAAGCTGGCCTTAGCTTTCCTGACTGACTGCGTGTATTGGTTCCTGACTTCCCTGAACAGTTGCATATCGCGGGGACTGTTCGATGCTATTGCAGTCCGACACAGGATGTTTTTGTGCTGGTCGAGGGCAGTCAGGTCTGGAGTGAACCAAGGGCTGTATCTGTTCTTAGTTCTCCATTTTTTGAACGGAGCATGCTTATCTAAAATGGTGAGGAAGTTACTCTTAAAGAATGACCAGGCATCCTCAACTGACGGGATGAGGTCAATGTCCTTCCAGGATACCCGGGCCAGGTCGATTAGAAAGGCCTGCTCACAGAAGTGTTTTAGGGAGTGTTTGACAGTGATGAGGGGTGGTCGTTTGACTGCGGCACCGTAGCGGATACAGGCAATGAGGCAGTGGTCGCTGAGATCCTGGTTAAAGACAGCGGAGGTGTATTTGGAGGGCCAGTTGGTCAGGATGACGTCTATGAGGGTGCCCTTGCTGACAGAGTTAGGGTTGTACCTGGTGGGTTCTTTGATGATTTGTGTGAGATTGAGGGCATCTAGCTTAGATTGTAGGACTGCCGGAGTGTTAAGCATATCCCAGTTTAGGTCAACTAACAGAACAAACTCTGAAGCTAGATGGGGGGCAATCAATTCACAAATGGTGTCCAGGGCACAGCTGGGAGCTGAGGGTGGTCGGTAGCAGGCGGCAACAGTGAGAGACTTATTTCTGGAGAGAGTAATTTTCAGAATTAGTAGTTCGAACTGTTTGGGTATAGACCTGGAAAGTATGACATTACTTTGCAGGCTATCTCTGCAGTAGACTGCAACTCCTCCCCCTTTAGCAGTTCTATCTTGACGGAAGATGTTATAGTTGGGTATGGAAATCTCTGAATTTTTGGTGGCCTTCCTGAGCCAGGATTCAGACACGGCAAGGACATCAGGGTTAGCAGAGTGTGCTAAAGCAGTGAATAAAACAAACTTAGGGAGGAGGCTTCTGATGTTGACATGCATGAAACCAAGGCTTTTTCGATCATAGAAGTCAACAAATGAGGGTGCCTGGGGACATGCAGGGCCTGGGTTTACCTCCACATCACCCGCAGAACAGAGAAGGAGTAGTATGAGGGTGCGGCTAAGGGCTATCAAAACTGGTCGCCTAGAGCGTTGGGGACAGAGAATTAGAGGAGCAGGTTTCTGGGCATGGTAGAATATATTCAGGGCATAATGCGCAGACATGGGTATGGTGGGGTGCGGGTGTGGCGGAGGTAAGCCCAGGCACTGGGTGATGATGAGAGAGGTTTTATCTCTGGACATGCTGGTTGTAATGGGTGAGGTCACCGCATATGTTGGAGGTGGGACAAAGGAGGTATCAGGGGTATGAGGAGTGGGACTAGGGGCTCCATAGTGAACTAAAACAATGATAACTAACCTGAGCAACAGTATACAAGGCATATCGACATTTGAGAGAGACGTACACCGAGGCATACAGTAATCACAGGTGTTGAATTGGGAAAGCTAGCTAAAACAGTGGGTGAGACAACAGCTAATCAGCTAGCATAACAACAGCAGGTAAAATGGCATTGACTAGGCAATGGGGCCGACAGATAAAACAAACAAGCAGAATGGAGTACCGTGATTAATGGACAGTCCAGCGTGCATCAGCTATGTAGCCAAGTGATCAGAGGCCAGGGGCAGCGGTGGATGGGGCAGGGGGGCTGGGCTGGCGAGTGTTATGCAGGTTAAGAAAACTAACAATGACTAAGTAGCTTGTAGCTAGCTGGTAGCTAAATAGCTTGTAGCTAGCTAGCTGGTAGCTAAATAGCTTGTAGCTAGCTAGCTGGTTAGCTTCTGGAGGTTCTTGAGTGTGTTCTAAAAATAAAGATAATATAAATTCCGTATCACATTGGGTGAGGCAGGTTTCCGGAAGGTATAAACACATTTTTTGTTTTTAAATCGGGAAGAGATAGAAAGTACATATGGGCCACTGTGTTTTTGGGACGCGGCGATGCAGACGGTTAGCAGGCCTGTGCTAACAAGCTAACAGATTAGCAGGCCGGGTAAACAAGGTAGTAGTTAGCGGACCTGGGCTAAACAAGCTAGCAGTTAGCATGCCGAGTTAGCAACTAAGGAGATAGCGAGGGCTAGAGAGTTAGCCTTTGCAGGACGTTGCGATGGGGTGAGTCTGTTTATTCCTCTTCATGCGGTGACATCGATAGACCGGTCGTGGATCCGGGTATAGAAGCCCAGGAGTATGCTAGGAGCTCTGGCCGGACTAGCTTCAAGCTACATGGGTGGAAACGCTAGCCAGGAGTAATCAACCAGGGTTGCTGTTTAGCTCGATAGCTAGTTGTGAAGATCCAGCTGAAGAATGTTCCGTTTGTGGTGGGAATCCGGGGGTAAAAAAATAAATAGGTCCGTTATGCTCTGGTTAGCGTCGCGTTGTTTGAACTGGCGAGAGCTTTCCGAGCTAAAGGTTAGCTGAAGACCGCTAGCATAGCTGGCTAGCTTCAGTTGAAGGGTTCCGGTTTCGGTTTCAAAGTAAATATAACTACTTTAGGAAAAGTAGCTACATTGGCGGGTTGCAGAAGAGTATTCGGAAGCTTAGGTTTAGCAAAATTTTTTAAAGATATGCGAAGAAAAAAATATCTAAAATATCTAAAACGAAAAAGAGACGGTATTTACAGAGAGACGATACGACATATATATATATGTATGTGTGTTTGTTTGTGTGTTTATAGTGAACACCCCTCACTTCCTGACCATAAAGGACATAGAGGTTTTGGGTTATCTATATATTACTGTATATTAACATATATATATGTATGTGTGTTTGTTTGTGTGTTTATAGTGAACACCCTCACTTCCTGACCATAAAGGGTGTAGAGGTGAACGCTGGACAGACGGCCGCCTTCCACTGTACTGTCAACGGACGACAGAGAAACAACTTCAACCTCTGGTTACAGGTAACAACAACACCTTATCCTGACCCCTGACCCCTAAACCTAACAATCCACTGTTCTGTTAATGGACGACAGAGGGACAACTTCAACCTCTGGTTACAGGTAACAACAACACCTTATCCTGACCCCTGACCCCTAAACCTAACAATCCACTGTACTGTTAATAGACGACAGAGAGACAACTTCAACCTCTGGTTACAGGTAACAACAACACATTATCCTGACCCCTGACCCCTAAACCTAACAATCCACTGTACAATCCACTGTACTGTACTCTTTAGTATGATGTTACACGCTTGGCAGACCTGTATTTGGGGAGTTTCTCCCATTCTTCTCTGCAGATCCTCTCAAGCTCTGTCAGGTTGGATGGGGAGCGTCGCTGCACAGGTATTTTCAGGTCTCGCCAGAGATGTTAGATCGGGAGGTCTTGCATTGTCTTGGCTGTGTGCTTAGGGTCGTTGTCCTTTTGGAAGGTGAACCTTCGCCCTAATTTGACATCCTGAGCGATCTGGAGCAGGGTTTTCATCAAAGATCTTTCTGTACTTTGCTGTTGGCTCTCTTGTTGGATCTGCAAACACACACACACACACACACACACACACACACACACACACACACACACACACACACACACACACACACACACACACACACACACACACACACACACACACACACACACACACACACACACACACACACACACACACACACACACACACACACACACACACACACACACACACACACACTGTTGTCCCCTCGAACACTGATGCAATCAAGGTCAAGCCACTTTAGTATTTAAACCTGTCAATTTTATTTTCGCCTAACCCTACGTTTTGAGAGCTAACCCCTGTCTGTGTTTCAACAGGGTGGACGCGAGTTCCATATGAAGGCCACTAAATTAACATGTACCACTAAAACTACATCTAACCTGCTGTGTGTTTCAACAGGGTATTGGTGGACGCGAGGCCCCTATGAAGTCCACTAAGCCGTGGAACAACAGACGCTTCATTGGGACCTTCGACGTGGAGAACACCACTAAAGGAGACTCAGGACGCTACCGATGCATAGTCCACTCTGACAAAGGAGTTGGAGTGTCCAACTATGGAGAACTCACCATAAAACGTAAGTAGATCTCAGTCATTCTCCTCCAAGACCTTTTAAATGACATTGTGGTGAATTTTGAAATGGAACCCACAACAGAACTGAAATAGCCTCAACATTCCCACGATCTTCGTAGAGCAATGAGCACAAGACATATACAACCAGGAAATGATTCAGACGTTGTTTTCCAGAATATCCTCAAAGACGAAAGAAAGCCCCAACGAGGTTAAATATAAAACACAGCTAGAGAAGGGGCGAAAGAAAGCCCCAATGAGGTTAAATATAAAACACAGCTAGAGAAGAGGTGAAAGAAAGCCCCAACGAGGTTAAATATAAAACAGCCAGAGAAGAGGTGAAAGAAAGCCCCAACGAGGTTAAATATAAAACACAGCTAGAGAAGAGGTGAATTCAAGCCCCAACGAGGCTAAACATAAAACACAGCCAGAGAAGTAAAGGTTTATGTTGATGTGTTCTCTAGTGGACTGGGATGTGTGTGTTCTCTCTTCTCATGCCCTTGAACGAGTGAAGAGGACTGACCCATTCTAACCTAAATGATGATACTAAAGGACAAGGCAGACCCATCTTCTGTTTCCTGCTTCTTCCTGTCTTTTCCTGCTCAACAACATCAGCCATAATACTCCAGAGATGGGCGCCGACAGAGATGGCCGCCTCGCTTCGCGTTCCTAGGAAACTATGCATTATTTTGTATTTTTTTACGTTTTATTTCTTACATTGGTACCCCAGGTAATCTTAGGTTTCATTACATACAGTCGGGAAGAACTACTGAATATAAGAGCAACGTAATCTCACCATTATTACGACCAGGAATATGACTTTCCCGAAGCGGATCCTGTGTTCTGCCTTTCACCCAGGACAACGGAAAGGATCCCAGTCTGCAACCCAAAACAATGATGTCGTAAAAGAGGCAAACGAAGCGGTCTTCTGGTCAGGCTCCGGAGACGGGCACATCGCGCACCACTCCCTAGCATACTACTCGCCAATGTCCAGTCTCTTGACAACAAGGTTGATGAAATCCGAGCAAGGGTAGCTTTCCAGTGAGACATCAGATACTGTACCGTTCTTTGCTTCACGGAAACATGGCTCACTTGAGAGACTCTATCCGAGTCGGTGCAGCCAGCTGGTTTCTCCACGCATCACGCTGACAGAAACACCCATCTTTCTGGTAAGAAGAGGGGTGGGGGGTATGACTTATGATTAACGAGACGTGGTGTGATCATAACAACATACAGGAACTCAAGTCCTTCTGTTCACCTGATTAGAATTCCTCACAATCAAATGTCGACCGCATTATCTACCAAGGGAATTCTCTTCGATTATAATCACAGCCGTATATATTCCCCCCAAGCAGACACATCGATGGCCCTGAACAAACTTTATTTGACTCTTTGTAAACTGGAAACCACATATCCTGAGGCTGCATTCATTGTAGCTGGGGATTTTAACAAGGCTAATCTGAAAACAAGACTCCCTAAATTGTATCAGGATATCGATTGCGCAACCAGGGCTGGTAAAACCCTGGATCATTGTTATTCTAACTTCCGCGACGTATATAAGGCCCTCCCCCGGCCTCCTTTCGGAAAAGCTGACCACGACTCAATTTTGTTGCTCCCAGCCTACAGACAGAAACTAAAACAAGAAGCTCCCGCGCTGAGGTCTGTTCAACGCTGGTCCGACCAATCTGATTCCACACTTCAAGACTGCTTCCATCACGTGGACTGGGATATGTTCCGCATTGTGTCCAACAACAACATTGACGAATACGCTGATTCGGTGAGCGAGTTCATTAGAAAGCGCATTGAAGATGTCGTACCCCTAGCAACAATTAAAACATTCCCAAACCAGAAACCGTGGAATGATGGCAGCATTCGAATGAAACTGAAAGCGCAAACCATTGCTTTTAACCAGGGCAAGGACAAGAGGAATACCTATGTGAGAATGCTGTTCATCAACTACAGCTCGGCACCATAGTACTCTCCAAAATCGTCATCAAGCTCGAGACCCTGGGTCTCGACCCCACCCTGTGCAACTGGGTACTGGACTGCCCCCAGGTGTTGAGGGTAGGTAACAACATCTCCACCCGCTGATCCTCAACACTGGGGCCCCACAAGGGTGCGTTCTGAACCCTCTCCTGTACTCCCTGGTCACCCTGTTCACCCAGGACTGTGTAGCCATGCACACCTCCAACTCAATCATCAAGTTTGAGGACGATACTACAGTGGTAGGCTTGATTACCAACAACGACGAGACGGCCTACAGGGAGGAGGTGAGGGCCCTCGGAGTCTGGTGTCAGGAAAATAACCTCACACTCAACGTCAACAAAACAAAGGAGATGATTGTGGACTTCAGGAAACAGCAGAGGGAGCACCCCCCTATCCACATCGAGGGTAGTACGTTTTAAGGGAGGGTAGTACGTTTTAAGTTCCTCGGCGTACACATCACAGACAAACTGAATTGGTTCACCCACACAGACAGCGTTGTGAAGAAGGCGCAGCCACGCCTCTTCATCCTCAGGAGGCTGAAGAAAGTTGGCTTGTCACCAAAAGCACTCACAAACTTCTACAGATGCACAATCGAGAGCATCCTGCCGGGCTGTATCACCGCCTTGTACGGCAACTGCTCCGCCCACAACCGCCCACAAAAGGCTCTCCGGAGGGTAGTGAGGTCTGCACAACGCATTCCCGGGGGCAAACTGTCTGCCTTCCAAGACACCTACGTATACCACCCGATGTCACAGGAAGGCCATAAAGATCATCAAGTACAACAACCACCCGAGCCACTGCCTGTTCACCCCGCTATCATCCAGAAGGTGAGGTCAGTACAGGTGTATCAAAGCAGGGACCGAGAGACTGAAAAACAGCTTCTATCTCAAGGCCATCAGACTGTTATACAGCCACCACTAACATTGAGTGGCTGCTACCAACACACTGACTCAACTTCAGCCACTTTAACTTGTTATGGCTGCAATCCCGATATCGGTGTAAGTGTCATCAACAACCGCTGAATAGCATAGCGCTACATACAATAAATATTACTACAAATATTTATATTCATGAAATCACAAGTACGATATAGGAAAACACAGTTTAGCCTTTTGTTAATCCACCTGCCGTGTCAGATTTTGAAATTATGCTTTACAGTGAAAGCAATCCAAGCGTTTGTGTAAGCTTATCGATCGCACGATAAACATTAAGTACACTTAGCATCAGGTAGCTCGGTCACGAAAATCAGAAAAGCAATCAAATTAATCGTTTACCTTTGATGATCTTCTGATTTTTTTCACTCACGAGACTCCCAGTTACACAACAAATGTTCCTTTTGTTGCATAAAGATTATTTTTCTATCCAAAATACCTCAGTTTGTTTGTCGCATTATGTTCAGAAATCCACAGGAAAGAGCGGTCACGACAACGCAGACAAACTCCAAATAGTTTCCGTAATGTCCACAGAAACATGTCCAACGTTTTTTATAATCAATCCTCAGGTTGTTTTTAAAATATATAATCGATAATATATCAACTGCAAATGTCTTTCACAGTAGTAGAGGGAAAAGCAATACCTATCCAAACTCTGTTGCGCGAGCAAAACTCATGTGACCACTTGACGCGATGTTATCGTTCTGGCTCATTTTTCAAAATAAAAGCCTGAAACTATGTCTGAAGACTGTTGACACCTTGAGGAAGCCATAGGAAAAGTATCTGGTTCATATCCCTTTAAATCCAGCAACGGGAAGCTATGGAACATGGAGTTTTCAAAATAGAAGCCACTTCCTGCTTTGATTTTCCTCAGTGTTTCGCCTGCAATATCAGTTCTGTTATACTCACAGACAATATTTTTACAGTTTTGGAAACTTTAGAGTGTTTTCTATCCAATACTAATAATAATATGCATATATTAAGAACTAAGACTGAGGAGCTGGCCGTTTACAATGGGCACCTTTTCATCCGAGCCACTCAATACTGCTCGTGCAGCCATAAAAAGTTACTAATGGAAATTGATGTAAAAATATATCACTAGCCACTTTAAACAATGCCACTTTATATAATGTTTACATACCCTACATTACTCATCTCATATGTAAATGTGAATACTGTACTCTATATCATCTACTGCATCTTTAGGTAATACATGTATCACTAGCCACTTTAAACTATGCCACTTTGTTTACATACCCTACATTACTCATCTCATATGTATATACTGTACTCGATACCATCTACTGCATCTTGCCTATGCCGCTCTGTACCATCACTCATTCATATTTCTTTATGTACATATTCTTTATCCCTTTACACTTGTGTGTGTATAAGGTAGTAGTGTTGGAATTGTTAGGTTAGATTACTCGTTGGTTATTACTGCATTGTCGGAACTAGAAGCACAAGCATTTCGCTACACTCGCATTAACATCTGCTAACCATGTGTATGTGACAAATACATTTGATTTGATTTGAACCATTGAGGGCAAGTAGGGGGCATTACCACACACACACACACACACACACACACACACACACACACACACACACACACACACACACACACACACACACACACACACACACACACACACACACACACACACACACACACACACACACACACACACAGATGAACCTCTCTCATACCACCCTCCTCTTTTCCCTGCAGTTTGATATGAATTTATGGACTGAGTGTGAAACTAAATCCAGCATGGCCTCTTTCCTTCAGCCCTATAGTCCTGTAATGGCCGTGTATATTTCTTCACCTCAGTCGGCCTGCCCTGTCTATTGAATTTACTGGCCTGACCTTTTTTTTGTCTGGCAGCTTCGTGTTTGACTGATAGGTTTAATCCAGTGTGTCTGGATGGAGGGGTGTCAATCATGTTATAACGGCCCCGTCCTCAGAGTTTTACACAGAGAGAGATGGGAAGACAGAGGGTGCGTCTCCATTGACACCCTATTCCCTACTAACCCCATAGACCCTGGTCAATAGAAGTGCACTACTAACCCCATAGACCCTGGTCAATAGAAGTGCACTACTAACCCCATAGACCCTGGTCAATAGAAGTGCACTACTAACCCCATAGACCCTGGTCAATAGAAGTGCACTACTAACCCCATAGACCCTGGTCAATAGAAGTGCACTACTAACCCCATAGACCCTGGTCAATAGAAGTGCACTACTAACCCCATAGGCTCTGGTCAATAGAAGTGCACTACTAACCCCATAGTCCCTGGTCAATAGAAGTGCACTACTAACCCCATAGACCCTGATCAATAGAAGTGCACTTCTAACCCCATAGACCCTGATCAATAGAAGTGCACTACTAACCCCATAGGCTCTGGTCAATAGAAGTGCACTACTAACCCCATAGACCCTGATCAATATAACTGCACTACTAACCCCATAGACCCTGGTCAATAGAAGTGCACTACTAACCCCATAGACCCTGGTCAATAGAAGTGCACTACTAACCCCATAGACCCTGGTCAATAGAAGTGCACTACTAACCCCATAGACCCTGGTCAATAGAAGTGCACTACTAACCCCATAGACCCTGGTCAATAGAAGTGCACTACTAACCCCATAGACCCTGGTCAATAGAAGTGCACTACGAACCCCATAGGCCCTGGTCAATAGAAGTGCACTACGAACCCCATAGGCTCTGGTCAATAGAAGTGCACTACGACCCCCATAGACCCTGGTCAATAGAAGTGCACTACTAACCCCATAGACCCTGGTCAATAGAAGTGCACTACTAACCCCATAGACCCTGATCAATAGAAGTGCACTACTAACCCCATAGACCCTGATCAATAGAAGTGCACTACTAACCCCATAGACCCTGGTCAATAGAAGTGCACTACTAACCCCATAGACCCTGGTCAATAGAAGTGCACTACTAACCCCATAGACCCTGGTCAATAGAAGTGCACTACTAACCCCATAGACCCTGGTCAATAGAAGTGCACTACTAACCCCATAGACCCTGGTCAATAGAAGTGCACTACTAACCCCATAGACCCTGGTCAATAGAAGTGCACTACTAACCCCATAGACCCTGGTCAATAGAAGTACACTACTAACCCCATAGACCCTGGTCAATAGAATTGCACTACTAACCCCATAGACCCTGGTCAATAGAAGTGCACAACTAACCCCATAGACCCTGGTCAATAGAAGTGCACTACTAACCCCATAGACCCTAGGCAATAGAAGTGCACTATAAAGTGTCCAATATATTGTGATAGACAGTGTTTATTTTGTTTAACCTCTATTTTAACTTGGCAAGTCAGTTAAGAACAAATTATTATTTACAATGAAGGCCTACCCCGGGCCAAACTCTTAACAACACTGGGCCAATTGTGCGCCACCCTATGGGACTCCCAATCACGGCCGGTTGTAATAGAGCCTGGAATCAAACCAGGGTGTCTGGAGTGACGCCTCTAGAGGTGAGATGGAGTGCCTTTAGACCGCTGAACCACTCGGGAGCCCAACATTTCAGTGGTGTTTTCATGGAGAATTTAGTGTTTAATAATATACTGTCCTGTAGGCACTCAGTAACACACTCGGCAACATACACACAAATATCTCCGTCACTAGAGATTGGTCATTAGATACAAATCAGGATTTTTCTCTCCCCCTAACAAAAAGTCAAGTGTGCTTCATAAAAACCCCTCGATAATATTGCAGTCAATCATGTGATATAAATCAAGGCATGGTAACCTAGCTGTTAAGACCATTGGGTCAGTAACTCTGTAGGTAACCTAGTAGTGAAGACCATTGGGTCAGTAACTCTGCAGGTAACCTAGTAGTGAAGACCATTGGGTCAGTAACTCTGCAGGTAACCTAGTAGTGAAGACCATTGGGTCAGTAACTCTGCAGGTAACCTAGTAGTGAAGACCATTGGGTCAGTAACTCTGTAGGTAACCTAGCAGATCAGACCTTTGGGTCAGTAACTCTGTAGGTAACCTAGTAGTGAAGACCATTGGGTCAGTAACTCTGTAGGTAACCTAGTAGTGAAGACCATTGGGTCAGTAACTCTGCAGGTAACCTAGTAGTGAAGACCATTGGGTCAGTAACTCTGCAGGTAACCTAGTAGTGAAGACCATTGGGTCAGTAACTCTGTAGATAACCTAGCAGATCAGACCTTTGGGTCAGTAACTCTGTAGATAACCTAGCAGATCAGACCTTTGGGTCAGTAACTGAAAGGTTGCTTGTTCAAATCCCTGCACTGACTTGTTGAAAAATCTGTCTGTGTTCTTGAGCAAGGCAGTTAACCCTAGTTGCTCTGGATATGAGTGTCTTCTAAATGGCTTTGAAGCAAAATACAAAAACAAGTATTGGATCATCAACAATGGGCTTTGTGTTCTATGGAGAGTTAAAATGAATGCCGGACTTATAGACTCATAGATCCCCGAGAATATTATCCCTTTTCACCATGGCTATAATTGAACAAATTTGCCTCTAGAAATGTTTTCAACATCCACTGAAGTAACTAGCAAGTTACATTTTACATTTACATTTAAGTCATTTAGCAGACGCTCTTATCCAGAGCGACTTACAAATTGGTGCATTCACCTTATGACATCCAGGGGAACAGTCAATTTACAATAGTGCATCTAAATCTTAAAGGGGGGGGGGGTGAGAGGGATTACTTATCCTATCCTAGGTATTCCTTAAAGAGGTGGGGTTTCAGGTGTCTCCGGGAAGGTGGTGATTGACTCCGCTGTCCTGGCGTCGTGAGGGAGTTTGTTCCACCATTGGGGGGCCAGAGCAGCGAACAGTTTTGACTGGGCTGAGCGGGAGCTGTACTTCCTCAGTGGTAGGGAGGCGAGCAGGCCAGAGGTGGATGAACGCAGTTTACTAAAATAGCTACAATAGTTGACTTGGTAACCAAAGCATACTAGTTTAGTTAAACCAAACCATTAGTCCTTGCTTGCTATTATGATAAAAATGCCAAATTTGTTTTCAATTCGACTTTCGGAAGCAGTTGAAACATAGAACATTTAGATTTCTATCCCGTTTCAAATGGTGCTTCATGATCTGACAAGAATTCAGTTTAGAACTCAATCCAGTGCTCTCAATTGAACCCACTCTGTCAATGAGGAAAACTGTATTTTTCACAGTCGTAAGTGTCTCAAACAAACCGTCTGTATCTCATCTTATTGTAGCAGGCATTAAACATTGTGCTAACTCCGGGTATGGCTGGGAAATCCTACTCAGTTGTGTATTCACCGTAACCATGCGTTATGATCTGAGATACTCCTTTTTCTGACAACTCCTCTTCTCCATCTCTCTTTCGGTCTCTCCTCTCTCTCCCTTCCTCTCTCCATCTCTCTCTCTCCTTCTGTCTCTCCTCTCCCTTCTTCTCCATCTCTCCCTTCTGTCTCTCCTCTCCCTTCTTCACCATCTCTCCCTTCTGTCTCTCCTCTCCCTTCTTCTCCATCTCTCCCTTCTGTCTCTCCTCTCCCTTCTTCTCCATCTCTCTTTCTGTCTCTCCTCTCTCTCCCTTCCTCTCTCCATCTCTCTCTCTCTCCTTCTGTCTCTCCTCTCCCTTCTTCTCCATCTCTCTTTCTGTCTCTCTTCTCACAGAAGTTCCAAAGGAATAAATACATCACAAATGTCATATTATGTATATACAGTGTATAACGTTGCAATGCAAATAGTTAAAGTACAAAAGGGAATGTAAATAAACATAGATGTTGTATTTACAATGGGCCTCCCGAGTGGCGCAGTGGTCTAAGGCACTGCATTGCAGTGCTTGCTGTACTACTAGAGATTCTGGGTTTGAATCCGAGCTGCGACCGGGAGACCCATGGGGCGGTGCACAATTGGCCCAACGTCGTCCTTGTTAGGGGAGGGAAAGGCCGGCAGGGATGCCTTGTCCCATTACGGACGAGCTACTGATGTGGTGGACTGGGCGCAGTGCACGCCAGGTGTAAGGTGTTTTCTCATTGGTGCGGCTGGCTTCCGGGTTAAGCAGCAGTGTGTGTTTCGGGAGAATGCATGGCTCTCGACCTTCGCCTCTCCTGAGTCCGTACGGGAGTTGCTGCGATGGGACAAGACTGTATCTAACAATTGCGGACAAAAAGGGGGTAAAAAATATATATTTATATAATAATGAGTATTTACAATAAATATGGGCTGTATTTACAATGGTGTTTGTTCTTCACTGGTTGCCCTATTCTTGTGGCAACAGGTCACATGTCTTGCTGCTGTGATGTCACATTGTGGTATTTCACCCAGTAGATATGGGAGTATATTAAAATTGTATTTATTTTCAAATAGTTTGTGGGTCTGTGTAATCTGAAGGAAATATGTCTCTCTAATATGGTCATACATTGGGCAGGAGGTTAGGAAGCGCAGCTCAGTTTCCACCTCATTTTGTGGGCAGTGAGCACATAGCCTGTCTTCTCTTGAGAGCCATGTCTGCCTACGGCGGCCTTTCTCAATAGCAAGACTATGCTCACTGAGTCTGTACATAGTCAAAGCTTTCCTTAATTTTGGGTCAGTCACAGTGGTCAGGTATTCTGCCACTGTGTACTCTCTGTGTAGGGCCAAATAGCATTCTAGTTTGCTCTGTTTTTTGTTAATTCTTTCCAATGTGTCAAGTAATTATCTTTTTGTTTTCTCATGATTTGGTTGGGTCTAATTGTGCTTGGGCTCTGTAGGGTGGCCCCAGGACCAGCTTGCTTAGGGGACTCTTCTCCAGGTTCATCTCTCTGTAGGTGATGGCTTTGTTATGGAAGGTTTGGGAATCACTTCCTTTTGGGTGGTTATAGAATTTAACGGCTCTTTTCTGGATTTTGATAATTAGTGGGTATCGGCCTAATTCTGCTCTGCATGCATTATTTGGTGTTCTACGTTGTACACAGAGGATATTTTTGCAGAATTCTCAATTTGGTGTTGGTCCCATTGTGTGAAGTCTTGGTTGGTGACCGGACCCCAGACCTCACAACCATAAAGGGTAATGGGCTCTATGACTGATTCAAGTATTTTTAGCCAAATCCTAATTGGTATATTGAAATGTATGTTCCTTTTGATGGCATAGAATGCCCTTCTTGCCTTGTCTCTAAGATCGTTCACAGCTTTGTGGAAGTTACCTGTGGCGCTGATGTTTAGGCCAAGGTATGTATAGTTTTTTGTGTGCTCTAGGGCAACAGTGTCTAGATGGAATTTATTTATAATATTAAAATTGTATTTATTTTCAAATTGTTTGTGGGTCTGTGTAATCTGAAGGAAATATGTGTCTCTAATATGGTCATACATTGGGCAGGAGGTTAGGAAGTGCAGGTCAGTATCCACCTCATTATGTGGGCAGTGTAGCCTGTCTTCTCTTGTGTCAGGTCAGTATCCACCTCATTATGTGGGCAGTGTAGCCTGTCTTCTCTTGTGTCAGGTCAGTATCCACCTCATTATGTGGGCAGTGTAGCCTGTCTTCTCTTGTGTCAGGTCAGTATCCACCTCATTATGTGGGCAGTGTAGCCTGTCTTCTCTTGTGTCAGGTCAGTATCCACCTCATTATGTGGGCAGTGTAGCCTGTCTTCTCTTGTGTCAGGTCAGTATCCACCTCATTATGTGGGCAGTGTAGCCTGTCTTCTCTTGTGTCAGGTCAGTATCCACCTCATTATGTGGGCAGTGTAGCCTGTCTTCTCTTGTGTCAGGTCAGTATCCACCTCATTATGTGGGCAGTGTAGCCTGTCTTCTCTTGTGTCAGGTCAGTATCCACCTCATTATGTGGGCAGTGTAGCCTGTCTTCTCTTGTGTCAGGTCAGTATCCACCTCATTATGTGGGCAGTGTAGCCTGTCTTCTCTTGTGTCAGGTCAGTATCCACCTCATTATGTGGGCAGTGTGGCCTGTCTTCTCTTGTGTCAGGTCAGTATCCACCTCATTATGTGGGCAGTGTAGCCTGTCTTCTCTTGTGTCAGGTCAGTATCCACCTCATTATGTGGGCAGTGTAGCCTGTCTTCTCTTGTGTCAGGTCAGTATCCACCTCATTATGTGGGCAGTGTAGCCTGTCTTCTCTTGTGTCAGGTCAGTATCCACCTCATTATGTGGGCAGTGTAGCCTGTCTTCTCTTGTGTCAGGTCAGTATCCACCTCATTATGTGGGCAGTGTAGCCTGTCTTCTCTTGTGTCAGGTCAGTATCCACCTCATTATGTGGGCAGTGTAGCCTGTCTTCTCTTGTGTCAGGTCAGTATCCACCTCATTATGTGGGCAGTGTAGCCTGTCTTCTCTTGTGTCAGGTCAGTATCCACCTCATTATGTGGGCAGTGTAGCCTGTCTTCTCTTGTGTCAGGTCAGTATCCACCTCATTATGTGGGCAGTGTAGCCTGTCTTCTCTTGTGTCAGGTCAGTATCCACCTCATTATGTGGGCAGTGTAGCCTGTCTTCTCTTGTGTCAGGTCAGTATCCACCTCATTATGTGGGCAGTGTAGCCTGTCTTCTCTTGTGTCAGGTCAGTATCCACCTCATTATGTGGGCAGTGTAGCCTGTCTTCTCTTGTGTCAGGTCAGTATCCACCTCATTATGTGGGCAGTGTAGCCTGTCTTCTCTTGTGTCAGGTCAGTATCCACCTCATTATGTGGGCAGTGTAGCCTGTCTTCTCTTGTGTCAGGTCAGTATCCACCTCATTATGTGGGCAGTGTAGCCTGTCTTCTCTTGTGTCAGGTCAGTATCCACCTCATTATGTGGGCAGTGTAGCCTGTCTTCTCTTGTGTCAGGTCAGTATCCACCTCATTATGTGGGCAGTGTAGCCTGTCTTCTCTTGTGTCAGGTCAGTATCCACCTCATTATGTGGGCAGTGTAGCCTGTCTTCTCTTGTGTCAGGTCAGTATCCACCTCATTATGTGGGCAGTGTAGCCTGTCTTCTCTTGTGTCAGGTCAGTATCCACCTCATTATGTGGGCAGTGTAGCCTGTCTTCTCTTGTGTCAGGTCAGTATCCACCTCATTATGTGGGCAGTGTAGCCTGTCTTCTCTTGTGTCAGGTCAGTATCCACCTCATTATGTGGGCAGTGTAGCCTGTCTTCTCTTGTGTCAGGTCAGTATCCACCTCATTATGTGGGCAGTGTAGCCTGTCTTCTCTTGTGTCAGGTCAGTATCCACCTCATTATGTGGGCAGTGTAGCCTGTCTTCTCTTGTGTCAGGTCAGTATCCACCTCATTATGTGGGCAGTGTGGCCTGTCTTCTCTTGTGTCAGGTCAGTATCCACCTCATTATGTGGGCAGTGTAGCCTGTCTTCTCTTGTGTCAGGTCAGTATCCACCTCATTATGTGGGCAGTGTAGCCTGTCTTCTCTTGTGTCAGGTCAGTATCCACCTCATTATGTGGGCAGTGTAGCCTGTCTTCTCTTGTGTCAGGTCAGTATCCACCTCATTATGTGGGCAGTGTAGCCTGTCTTCTCTTGTGTCAGGTCAGTATCCACCTCATTATGTGGGCAGTGTAGCCTGTCTTCTCTTGTGTCAGGTCAGTATCCACCTCATTATGTGGGCAGTGTAGCCTGTCTTCTCTTGTGTCAGGTCAGTATCCACCTCATTATGTGGGCAGTGTAGCCTGTCTTCTCTTGTGTCAGGTCAGTATCCACCTCATTATGTGGGCAGTGTAGCCTGTCTTCTCTTGTGTCAGGTCAGTATCCACCTCATTATGTGGGCAGTGTAGCCTGTCTTCTCTTGTGTCAGGTCAGTATCCACCTCATTATGTGGGCAGTGTAGCCTGTCTTCTCTTGTGTCAGGTCAGTATCCACCTCATTATGTGGGCAGTGTAGCCTGTCTTCTCTTGTGTCAGGTCAGTATCCACCTCATTATGTGGGCAGTGTAGCCTGTCTTCTCTTGTGTCAGGTCAGTATCCACCTCATTATGTGGGCAGTGTAGCCTGTCTTCTCTTGTGTCAGGTCAGTATCCACCTCATTATGTGGGCAGTGTAGCCTGTCTTCTCTTGTGTCAGGTCAGTATCCACCTCATTATGTGGGCAGTGTAGCCTGTCTTCTCTTGTGTCAGGTCAGTATCCACCTCATTATGTGGGCAGTGTAGCCTGTCTTCTCTTGTGTCAGGTCAGTATCCACCTCATTATGTGGGCAGTGTAGCCTGTCTTCTCTTGTGTCAGGTCAGTATCCACCTCATTATGTGGGCAGTGTAGCCTGTCTTCTCTTGTGTCAGGTCAGTATCCACCTCATTATGTGGGCAGTGTAGCCTGTCTTCTCTTGTGTCAGGTCAGTATCCACCTCATTATGTGGGCAGTGTAGCCTGTCTTCTCTTGTGTCAGGTCAGTATCCACCTCATTATGTGGGCAGTGTGGCCTGTCTTCTCTTGTGTCAGGTCAGTATCCACCTCATTATGTGGGCAGTGTAGCCTGTCTTCTCTTGTGTCAGGTCAGTATCCACCTCATTATGTGGGCAGTGTAGCCTGTCTTCTCTTGTGTCAGGTCAGTATCCACCTCATTATGTGGGCAGTGTAGCCTGTCTTCTCTTGTGTCAGGTCAGTATCCACCTCATTATGTGGGCAGTGTAGCCTGTCTTCTCTTGTGTCAGGTCAGTATCCACCTCATTATGTGGGCAGTGTAGCCTGTCTTCTCTTGTGTCACGACTTCCGCCGAAGTCGGTCACTCTCCTTGTTCGGGCGGCGTTCTAGCCATCGCCGATCCACTTATCGTTTTCCATTTGTTTTGTCTTTGTTTTACACACCTGGTTTCAATTCCCCAATTACATGTTTATTATTTAACCCTCTGTTTTGCGTGATTGTTTTATGTATGTTCGGTCCATTATTGAAGGCTCGGTATTACAACATGTTATTGGAATATTTTAGTAATGTTACTTGTGTTACTCATCTCTGCTGTCCTGCGCCAGTTCTGCCTATGGCAGCCTTTCTCAATAGCAAGGCTATGCTCACTGAGTCTGTACATAGTCAAAGATCTCCTTAAGTTTGTGCCAGTCACAGTGGTCAGGTATTGGGGCGATAGGGTAGCCTAGTGGTTAGAGCGTTGGACGAGTAACCGAAATGTACAAATCTGTCGTTCTGCCCCTGAACAGGCAGTTAACCCACTGTTCCTAGGCCATCATTGAAAATAAGAATTTGTTCTTAACTGACTTGCCTAGTTAATTAAAGGGAAATAAATACAAATTCTGCCACTGTGTTCTCTCTGTTTAGGGCCAAATAGCATTCTAGTTGGTTGTGTCTATTTGAGTTGCTGTCTTGGTCTGTTTGTGAACAGAGCCCGAGGACCAGCTTGCTTCGGGGCTTTTCTCCAGGTGTATTTCTCTGTAGGTGATGGCTTTGTTATGGAAGGTTTGAGAATCACTTCCTAAAAGGTTGCAGAATTTAACAGCTCTTTCCTGGATTTGGATAATTAGTGGGTATCTAATTCTGCTCTGCATGCATTATTTGGTGTTGTACACAAAGGATATTTTTGCAGAATCCTGCATCCAGAGTCTCAATGTGGTGTTTGTCCCATTTTGTGAATTCTTGGTTGATGTGCGGAGCTCAGATCCCACACCATGAATGGCAATGGTTTCTGTAACTGATTCAAGTATTTTTAGCCAGATCCTAATTGGTATGTCAAATTTGATGTTCCTTATGATGGCATAGAATGGCCTTCTTGCCTTGTCTCTCAGTCGTTCCTTATGATGGCATAGAATGCCCTTCTTGCCTTGTCTCTCAGTCATTCCTTATGATGGCATAGAATGCCCTTCTTGCCTTGTCTCTCAGTCGTTCCTTATGATGGCATAGAATGCCCTTCTTGCCTTGTCTCTCAGTCGTTCCTTATGATGGCATAGAATGCCCTTGTGGCCTTGTCTCTCAGATCTTTTAGAGCTTTGTGGAAGTTACCTGTGGAGGTGATGTTTAGGCCGAGGTATGTATAGTTTTTTTGTGTGCTCTAGGGCAACGGTGTCTAGATGAAATTTGTATTTGTGGTCCTGGCGACTGGACGTTTTTTGGAACACCATTATTTTTGTATTTTATTGAGATTTACTGTCAGGGCCCAGGTCTGTCAGAATCTGTGCAGAAGATCTAGGTGCTGTTCTAGGCCCTCCTTGGTTGGGGACAGATCTAGGTGCTGCTCTAGGCCCTCCTTGGTTGGGGACAGATCTAGGTGCTGCTCTAGGCCCTCCTTGGTTGGGGACAGATCTAGGCTCTAGGCCCTCCTTGGTTGGGGACAGATCTAGATGCTGCTCTAGGCCTTCCTTGGTTGGGGACAGAATTAGGCTCTAGGCCCTCCTTGGTTGGGGACAGATCTAGGCTCTAGGCCCTCCTTGGTTGGGGACAGATCTAGGCACTAGGCCCTCCTTGGTTGGGGACAGATCTAGGCTCTAGGCCCTCCTTGGTTGGGGACAGATCTAGGCTCAAGGCGCTCCTTGGTTGGGGACAGATCTAGGTGCTGCTCTAGGCCCTCCTTGGTTGGGGACAGATCTAGGTGCTGCTCTAGGCCCTCCTTGGTTGGGGACAGATCTAGGTGCTGCTCTAGGCCCTCCTTGGTTGGGGACAGATCTAGGCTCTAGGCCCTCCTTAGTTGGGGACAGAATTAGGCTCTAGGCCCTCCTTGGTTGGGGACAGATCTAAGCTCTAGACCCTCCTTGGTTGGGGACAGATCTAGGCTCTAGGCCCTCCTTGGTTGGGGACAGATCTAGGCTGTAGGCCCTCCTTGGTTGGGGACAGATCTAGGCTCTAGGCCCTCCTTGGTTGGGGACAGATCTAGGCTGTAGGCCCTCCTTGGTTGGGGACAGATCTAGGCTCTAGGCCCTCCTTGGTTGGGGACAGATCTAGATGATGCTCTCGGGCCTCCTTGGTTGGGGACAGATCTAGGTGCTGCTCTAGGCCCTCCTTGGTTGGGGACAGATCTAGGCTCTAGACCCTCCTTGGTTGGGGACAGATCTAGGCTCTAGGCCCTCCTTGGTTGGGGACAGATCTAGGCTGTAGGCCCTCCTTGGTTGGGGACAGATCTAGGCTCTAGGCCCTCCTTGGTTGGGGACAGATCTAGGCTCTAGGCCCTCCTTGGTTGGGGACAGATCTAGGCTGTAGGCCCTCCTTGGTTGGGGACAGATCTAGGCTCTAGGCCCTCCTTGGTTGGGGACAGATCTAGGCCCTCCTTGGTTGGGGACAGATCTAGGCTCTAGGCCCTCCTTGGTTGGGGACATATCTAGGCTCTAGGCCCTCCTTGGTTGGGGACATATCTAGGCTCTAGGCCCTCCTTGGTTGGGGACAGATCTAGATGATGCTCTCGGGCCTCCTTGGTTGGGGACAGATCTAGGTGCTGCTCTAGGCCCTCCTTGGTTGGGGACAGATCTAGGCTCTAGGCCCTCCTTGGTTGGGGACAGAATTAGGCTCTAGGCCCTCCTTGGTTGGGGACAGATCTAGGTGCTGCTGTAGGCCCTCCTTGGTTGGGGACAGACCTAGGTGCTACTGTAGGCCCTCCTTGGTTGGGGACAGATCTAGGTGCTGCTCTAGGTCCTCCTTGGTCGGGGACAGAATTAGGCTCTAGGCCCTCCTTGGTTGGGGACAGATCTAGGCTCTAGGCCCTCCTTGGTTGGGGACAGATCTAGGCTCTAGGCCCTCCTTGGTTGGGGACAGATCTAGGCTCTAGGCCCTCCTTGGTTGGGGACAGATCTAGGCTCTAGGCCCTCCTTGGTTGGGGACAGATCTAGGCTCTAGGCCCTCCTTGGTTGGGGACAGATCTAGGCTCTAGGCCCTCCTTGGTTGGGGACAGATCTAGGCTCTAGGCCCTCCTTGGTTGGGGACAGATCTAGGCTCTAGGCCCTCCTTGGTTGGGGACAGATCTAGGCTCTAGGCCCTCCTTGGTTGGGGACAGATCTAGGCTCTAGGCCCTCCTTGGTTGGGGACAGATCTAGGCTCTAGGCCCTCCTTGGTTGGGGACAGATCTAGGCTGTAGGCCCTCCTTGGTTGGGGACAGATCTAGGCTCTAGGCCCTCCTTGGTTGGGGACAGATCTAGGCCCTCCTTGGTTGGGGACAGATCTAGGCTCTAGGCCCTCCTTGGTTGGGGACAGATCTAGGCTGTAGGCCCTCCTTGGTTGGGGACAGATCTAGGCTCTAGGCCCTCCTCGGTTGGGGACAGATCTAGGCTGTAGGCCCTCCTTGGTTGGGGACAGATCTAGGCTCTAGGCCCTCCTTGGTTGGGGACAGATCTAGGCCCTCCTTGGTTGGGGACAGATCTAGGCTCTAGGCCCTCCTTGGTTGGGGACAGATCTAGGCTCTAGGCCCTCCTTGGTTGGGGACAGATCTAGGCTCTAGGCCCTCCTTGGTTGGGGACAGAAGCAGCAGATAGTAGACATTTGACATGGATTTTACAATGTCATATGTTTTTCCCTCCAACACGACTTTCCATCAATTTGTTTTGCAGACCCTTGTGCCAAATTGAGTCAAAAGCTTTTTTGAAGTCAACAAAGCATGAGAAGACATTGCCTTTGTTTTTTGTTTGTCAATTATGTAGGATAATCACTTCTCCTTCACCATGCCATGAGGAGACTGAATGGTTGATTATGTAGGATAATCACTTATCCTCTACCATGCCATGAGGAGACTGAATGGTTGATTATGTAGGATAATCACTTCTCCTTCACCATGCAACAACTATAGATGGGTTAGGTTAATTGACTAATGTTGCCAAAAACATCTGTTCTGATAGATCTAAAGGCCAATAATTGTGGAAACAGATCAGATTTGGGCTGCCTGTGTAAGTGCAACCTAAGTGCCAGACTCAGACACACCTACTGGAAGAGCCAGTCTCCCTGGTTACTGTCTCTGAGGAACGGGGGAGTTGGCCCCTAGCTAGACACACCTACTGTAAGAGCCATGTTCCCTGGTTACTGACGCTGAGGAAAGGTAGAGTTGGCCCCTAGCTAGACACACCTACTGTAATAGCCAGTCTCATTGGTTACTGTCGCTGAGGAACGGGGGAGTTGGCCCCTAGCTAGACACACCTACTGTAAGAGCCAGTCTCCCTGGTTACTGTCGCTGAGGAACAGGGGAGTTGGCCCCTAGCTAGACACACCTACTGTAAGAGCCAGTCTCCCTGGTTATTGTCGCTGAGGAACGGGGGAGTTGGCCCCTAGCTAGACACACCTACTGTAAGAGCCAGTCTCCCTGGTTACTGTCGCTGAGGAACGGGGGAGTTGGCCCCTAGCTAGACACACCTACTGTAAGAGCCAGTCTCCCTGGTTACTGTCGCTGAGGAACGGTAGAGTTGGCCCCTAGCTAGACACACCTACTGTAAGAACCAGGTTCCCTGGTTACTGTCGCTGAGGAACAACACGTGTGTGTCTGAGCGCACTATGGCGTGTGTATGCGTGTGTATGTCTACTGTATGCACACGTTAGTGTGTGTTTGTGTGGGTTCGTACGTTCCTGGCAGGTGCTGTGATATTTAGAGGACAGCTGTCGCCCTGCCGGCTGGCTGCCTGGTCAACATCACCGTGGCAACAGCTGCTCGCTGACCCTGGCGTATGGCGCTGTCTGCTCTCATATAGCACGCACACACACACACTGACACAGACAGTGACACCACGCATACACACACACACACACTGTAGCCTGTTCTCAGCTGCATTCTAACCCTCGTTCTCTCCCTCGCTCTCTTAGCACTCTGATGTCCCTCTTCTGTCTAAACCCCCTCTTGAGGATTAAAGTGCTGACAAATCTGAGCTATTAACATCTTAATAGTTCCACAACCCATCTTAACAGTTGTAGAACACATCTTAACAGTTGCAGACCCCATTTTAACAGTTGTAGAACCCATCTTAACAGTTGTAGACCCCATCTTAACAGTTGTAGACCCCATCTTAACAGTTGTAGAACCCATCTTAACAGTTGTAGACCCCATCTTAACAGTTGTAGAACCCATCTTAACAGTTGTAGACCCCATCTTAACAGTTGTAGACCCCATCTTAACAGTTGTAGACCCCATCTTAACAGTTGTAGACCCCATCTTAACAGTTGTAGAACCCATCTTAACAGTTGTAGACCCCATCTTAACAGTTGTAGAATTCATCTTAACAGTTGTAGAACCCATCTTAACACTTATAGAACCCATCTTAACAGTTGTAGAACCCATCTTAACACTTATAGAACCCATCTTAACAGTTGTAGAACCCATCTTGACACTTATAGAACCCATCTTAACAGTTGTAGAACCCATCTTAACAGTTGTAGAACCCATCTTAACAGTTGTAGAACCCATCTTAACAGTTGTAGAACCCATCTTAACAGTTGTAGAACCCATCTTAACAGTTGTAGACCCCATCTTAACAGTTGTAGACCCCATCTTAACAGTTGTAGACCCCATCTTAACAGTTGTAGACCCCATCTTAACAGTTGTAGACCCCATCTTAACAGTTGTAGACCCCATCTTAACAGTTGTAGACCCCATCTTAACAGTTGTAGACCCCATCTTAACAGTTGTAGACCCCATCTTAACAGTTGTAGACCCCATGTTAACAGTTGTAGACCCCATCTTAACAGTTGTAGAACCCATCTTAACAGTTCTAGATCCCATCTTAACACTTATAGAACCCATCTTACCTTTTGTAGAACCCATCTTAACAGTTGTAGAACCCATCTTAACACTTATAGAACCCATCTTAACAGTTGTAGACCCCATCTTAACACTTATAGAACCCATCTTAACAGTTGTAGAACCCATCTTAACACTTATAGAAACCATCTTAACAGTTGTAGAACCCATCTTAACAGTTGTAGACCCCATCTTAACAGTTGTAGACCCCATCTTAACAGTTGTAGACCCCATCTTAACAGTTGTAGACACCATCTTAACAGTTGTAGATACCATCTTAACAGTTGTAGAACCCATCTTAACAGTTCTAGATCCCATTTTAACAGTTCTAGATCCCATTTTAACAGTTCTAGAATCCATCTTAACAGTTCTAGATCCCATCTCAGCTGTTCTAGAACCCATCTTAACAGTTTTAGAACCCATCTTTTGAATTCCAGAACCCATTGTGCCCGTTTCACATAGCTGTAATACCTTACTATCTCTGCTATTGTGTTTTGGTTTTAAAGCTTTTCTATAGAAGTGCATCATTCAGAAGAGGTCACCCATGTTGGGATGTTTTGCTGAGTTGTGATACTGTTTTCTGTGACTCGTGTTTTGCTGTTAACAGTAGCACTATATGTTGTGTTAGTTAAGGATGTGATAAAATGGAGAAAGAATATATACGTTTGCTGTTAAAATAATAATAATACAATTATAATATCCAGGTCAATTCACAATGCAGAATAATGGTCCTATTACTTATTGTAATGGCAGATTTCCTCCTCGTCTGAGGAGGAGGTGTAGCAGGGATCAGACCAAAACGCAGCGTTGTAAGTGTCCATGGTTGTTTATATAAAAACATAAACTGAACACTATGAATATAAAAACAATAAACATGAACCGAACAAAAACCGAAACAGTACCGTGTGGCGAAAAGCACAGACACGGAAACAATCACCCACAAACACACAGTGAAACCCAGGCTACCTAAGTATGATTCTCAATCAGAGACAACTAATGACACCTGCCTCTGATTGAGAACCATACTAGGCCGAAAACATAGAAATCCCAAAATCATAGAAAAACAAACATAGACTGCCCACCCCAACTCACGCCCTGACCATCCTAAATAACGACAAAACAAAGGAAATAAAGGTCAGAACGTGACACTTAGGTACTGTACTACTTTCCCCACTTTGTGTTACAGTCTGAATGAAACATTCATTACATTGAGATTTTGTGTCACTGATCGACACACAAATACCCAATAAGGTTAAAGTGGAATTTTGTTTTGAAAATGTAAAATCTGAAATGCTTTGAGTCATTAAGTATTATAATCCTTTGTTATGACAAGCCTAAATAAGTTCAGACATAAAAATGTGCTTAATTAACTAATCACATAATAAGTTGCATGGACTCACTCTGTGTGCAAAAATAGTGTTTACCATGAGTTTTTGAAAGACTACCTTCTCTTTACCTCACACATACAATTATCTGTAATGTCGCTCAATCAAGTAGTGAATTCTACCACAAAGACCAGGGAGGTTTTCCTCGCAAAGAAGGGCACAGATTGGTAGATTGGTACAACAAAAAATCATAATAACAACATTTAAATAAAAATAATTCTATCCCCTGTAACTATTCCCCAGGTTGTTGCTGTAAATGAGAATGTGTTCTCAGTCAACTTAACTGCTAAAATAAGGGTCAAAAATAAACCCAATCACTACAGAGACATAGGTGTCCTTCCTAACTCAGTTGCTGGAGAGGAAGGAAACTGCCCAGGGATTTCGCCATAATGCCAATGGTGATTTTAAAACAGTTACAGAGAGGGTTGTGATAGGAGCAAACTGAGGATGGATCAACAACATTGTAGTTACTCCACAATACTAACATATATGACGGAGTGAAAAGAAGGAAGTCTGTTCAGAGTAATTCAGTTCCAAAACATGGCACCTGAAATAAAACTGCAAAGAAATGAACTTTTCAAATCCGTTAGTCCTCTGCAGGGACTAGGAACCTTTTTTTAGGATACAAATAAACTGAATACAGCTATAAGCACAGGCACAAAGCATGATGGGATGTTACGGAAATAGAGTTAAGAGGAAAACCTGGTTCAGTCTGCTTTCCAACAGACACTGGGAGATGACTTTACCCTTTCAGCAGGACAATAACCTAAAACACAAGGACAAATCTACACTGGAGTTGCTTACCAAGACAACATTGAATGTTCCTGAGTGACCTAGTTACAGTTTTGACTTAAATTGACTTGGAAATCTATGGCAAGACTTGGAAATTACTGTCTCACAATGATCAACAACCAACTTGACAGAGCTTGAGGTTTTTTTGTTTTACATTAATGGGAAAATATTGTACAAACCAGGTGTGCAAAGCTCATAGAGACTTACCCCAAAAGACTCACAGCTGTAATCACCGCCAAAGGTACTTCTGCCAATTATTGATTTAGGGGTGTGAATATGTATGTAAACAGGATATCTGTATTTAATTTTCAATACATTTGCAAAAAATGACAAACAAACAAAAAAGTTTTCATTTTGTTGTTATTGGGTATTGTGTGTCGATGGGTGAGAATTTTTTTTTTTTTTTACACCATTTTGAATTCAGGCTGTACAAAATGTAGAATAAATCAAGGGTTTGTGAATAATTTCTGAAGACAACGTATTGACCGCTCTGTAAGGGTACACTTCAGTGTTTAAATGTCGATTGGGCGATGGAGTTATATCTACATAGGCTGTTGTTTCTCTGTAAGGGTACACTTCAGTGTTTAAATGTCGACTGGGCGATGGAGTTATATCTACATAGGCTGTTGTTTCTCTGTAAGGGTACACTTCAGTGTTTAAATGTCGACTGGGCGATGGAGTTATATCTACATAGGCTGTTGTTTCTCTGTAAGGGTACACTTCAGTGTTTAAATGTCGACTGGGCGATGGAGTTATATCTACATAGGCTGTTGTTTCTCTGTAAGGGTACACTTCAGTGTTTAAATGTCGACTGGGCGATGGAGTTATATCTACATAGGTTGTTGTTTGGTCTGTAAGGGTACACTTCAGTGTTTAAATGTCGACTGGGCGATGGAGTTATATCTACATAGGCTGTTGTTTCTCTGTAAGGGTACACTACAGTGTTTAAATGTCGACTGGGCGATGGAGTTATATCTACATAGGTTGTTGTTTCTCTGTAAGGGTACACTACAGTGTTCAAATGTCGACTGGGCGATGGAGTTATATCTACATAGGTTGTTGTTTCTCTGGAAGAGTACACAAGCGTTTAAATGTAGAAGCGCCGCTGAACGGGCTGGAATCTGTAAAGCCACTTCTGAAGCCGATCTAACGTCCACCACTAGGTGACCAGAACAGCCTGCTGCTCAGACCACTCTCTCCTAAAAAAAAAAAGTACTTTAAATTTGAAATACCGTGATTTACCAAGACATTTAGTAGAAAGATAACACATATTCCGCTAGGAATCGACTCTTAAAAGTCTGGATTTTTGGAACGGAGGAGACTTATTCGTTGCCGTAAATTGTGAGCTAGCAAGTAATGGAGAGAGGGGAGGGGTACAGTATAGGCAGGTCGGCCACAAGGCAGACTGAGTCAGAACCGTGCACTTGGCCTGGATCTCACAATGCAATGCTCTATTTTGCAATTTCTTTCCTTGCAATGTCTCGCAACTTCAGTAAAGCAGGGCCTATCATCAATGAATAAACCAGAATATTCTACGGGAAACAGACCGAGGACTGAACACACACTCCCATCATTAGGGAGGAGAAAGAGCAGGCCGACCAGCTGCATTGGGATTTACATTTTGTGGGTGAATTTCTTTTGTTGTAAAATAAATAAATGGCACAGAATAATGTAACAATAATACACCTGCAGTGTCATGCAGGTGATAGAGGACCCAAAAGCGACTTAACAGAAACAGAGTTTATTCAAGTCCAAACAGGGAATAACAGAAATCCTCTAGTCTGTAGAGGGGAATGACAAGAGAAGCGGCCACAGACTGCAGGTCGCTTCGGGTAGGCGCAGGCCGTAGTAGACAGAGACACCTGCTCACACGCAGCATCTGATGAAGGCAAAAAACACGACAGGACAGGGCGAACCACAATCACAGCATGGTGAATACAAAACAAGGAACCGACGGGACAGGAACGGAACACAAAGGAATAAATAGGGACTCTAATCAGGGGAAAGGATCGGGAACAGGTGTGGGAAGACTAAATGATGATTAGGGGAATAGGAACAGCTGGGAGCAGGAACGGAACGATAGAGAGAGGAGAGAGAGGGAGGGGGAGAGAGAGGGATAGAAAAAGGGAACGAACCTAATAAGACCAGCAGGGGGAAACGAACAGAAGGAAAAGCAAAATGACAAGATGATATAAGACAAAACATGACAGTACCCCCCCACTCACCGAGCGCCTCCTGGCGCTCTCGAGGAGGAACACTGGCGGCAACGGAGGAAATCATAGATCAAACGGTCCAGCACGTCCCGAGAAAGAACCCAACTCCTCTCCTCAGGACCGTAACGAAAACGATAAAAGGGAAACTAGGGTACTACTCTAAAAAAAAAATGAGAACTAGGGACAGACTGAGACACAGCAAGGGCAGGGACAAGAACAGGAGAGATGCGATGGCAGGGAACAGACTGAGACCCAGCAAGACCAGGAGCAGAAGCAGAAAAAAAATTACCAGACTTCTTCTGCGCGCAGTCTGAACACGCAGCCACGAAACGGCGCGTGTCACGCTCCTGAGTCGGCCACCAAAAGCGCTGGCGAATAGACGCAAGAGTGCCTCGAACACCGGGATGACCAGCTAACTTGGCAGAGTGAGCCCACTGAAGAACAGCCAGACGAGTGGAAACAGGAACGAAAAGGAGGTTACTAGGACAAGCGCGCGGCGCAGTGTGCGTGAGTGCTTGCTTAACCTGTCTTTCAATTCCCCAGACTGTCAACCCGACAACACGCCCATAAGGAAGAATCCCCTCGAGATCAGTAGAAGCCACAGAAGAACTAAACAGACGGGATAAGGCATCAGGCTTGGTGTTCTTGCTACCCGGACGGTAAGAAATCACAAACTCAAAACGAGCGAAAAACAACGCCCAACGAGCTTGACGGGCATTAAGTCGTTTGGCAGAACGGATGTACTCAAGGTTCTTATGGTCTGTCCAAACGACAAAAGGAACGGTCGCCCCCTCCAACCACTGTCGCCATTCGCCTAGGGCTAAGCGGATGGCGAGCAGTTCACGGTTACCCACATCATAGTTGCGCTCAGATGGCGACAGGCGATGAGAAAAATAAGCGCAAGGATGAACCTTATCGTCAGACTGGAAGCGCTGGGATAGAATGGCTCCCACGCCTACCTCTGAAGCGTCAACCTCGACAATGAATTGTCTAGTGACGTCAGGAGTAACGAGGATAGGAGCGGACGTAAAACGTTCTTTTAGAAGATCAAAAGCTCCCTGGGCGGAACCGGACCACTTAAAACACGTCTTGACAGAAGTAAGAGCTGTGAGAGGGGCAGCAACTTGACCGAAATTACGAATGAAACGCCGATAGAAATTAGCGAAACCTAAAAAGCGCTGCAACTCGACACGTGACCTTGGAACGGGCCAATCACTGACAGCTTGGACCTTAGCGGAATCCATCTGAATGCCTTCAGCGGAAATAACGGAACCGAGAAAAGTAACGGAGGAGACATGAAAAGAGCACTTCTCAGCCTTTACGTAGAGACAATTCTCTAAAAGGCGCTGTAGAACACGTCGAACGTGCTGAACATGAATCTCGAGTGACGGAGAAAAAATCAGGATATCGTCAAGATAGACAAAAACAAAAATGTTCAGCATGTCTCTCAGAACATCATTAACTAATGCCTGAAAAACAGCTGGCGCATTGGCGAGACCGAACGGCAGAACCCGGTACTCAAAATGCCCTAACGGAGTGTTAAACGCCGTTTTCCACTCGTCCCCCTCTCTGATGCGCACGAGATGGTAAGCGTTACGAAGGTCCAACTTAGTAAAGCACCTGGCTCCCTGCAGAATCTCGAAGGCTGATGACATAAGGGGGAAGCGGATAACGATTCTTAACCGTTATGTCATTCAGCCTCGATAATCCACGCAGGGGCGCAGAGTACCGTCCTTCTTCTTAACAAAAAGAACCCCGCCCCGGCCGGAGAAGAAGAAGGCACTATGGTACCGGCGTCAAGAGACACAGACAAATAATCCTCGAGAGCCTTACGTTCGGGAGCCGACAGAGAGTATAGTCTACCTCGAGGAGGAGTGGTCCCCGGAAGGAGATCAATACTACAATCATACGACCGGTGAGGAGGAAGGGAGTTGGCTCGGGACCGACTGAAGACCGTGCGCAGATCATGATATTCCTCCGGCACTCCTGTCAAATCGCCAGGCTCCTCCTGAGAAGTAGGGACAGAAGAAACGGGAGGGATGGCAGACATTAAACACTTCACATGACAAGAAACGTTCCAGGATAGGATAGAATTACTAGACCAATTAATAGAAGGATTATGACATACTAGCCAGGGATGACCCAAAACAACAGGTGTAAACGGTGAACGGAAAATCAAAAAAGAAATAGTCTCACTGTGGTTACCAGATACTGTGAGGGTTAAAGGTAGTGTCTCAAATTTGATACTGGGAAGATGACTACCATCTAAGGCAAACATGGGCGTAGGCTTGTCTAACGGTCTGAAAGGAATGTTATGTTTCCGAACCCATGCTTCGTCCATGAAACAACCCTCAGCCCCAGAGTCAATCAAGGCACTGCATGTAGCACCCGAACCGGTCCAGCGTAGATGGACCGACATAGTAGTACAAGATCTAGATGAAGAGACCTGAGTAGTAGCGCTCACCAGTAGCCCTCCGCTTACTGATGGGCTCTGGCCTCTTACTGGACATGAATCAACAAAATGTCCAGCAACTCCGCAATAGAGGCACAGGCGGTTGGTGATCCTCCGTTCCCTCTCCTTAGTCGAGATGCGAATCCCTCCCAGCTGCATGGGCTCAGTCTCAAAGCCAGAGGAGGGAGATGGTTGTGATGCGGAGCAGGGAAACACCGTTGATGCGAGCTCTCTTCCACGAGCCCGGTGACGAAGATCTACCCGTCGTTCTATGCGGATGGCGAGAGCAATCAAAGAGTCCACATCTGAAGGAACCTCCCGGGAGAGAATCTCATCCTTAACCACTGCGTGGAGTCCCTCCAGAAAACGAGCGAGCAGCGCCGGCTCGTTCCACTCACTAGAGGCAGCAAGAGTGCGAAACTCAATAGAATAATCCGTTATGGACCGTTCACCTTGGCATAATGAAGCCAGGGCCCTAGAAGCCTCCCTACCAAAAACTGAACGGTCAAAAACCCGAATCATCTCCTCTTTAAAGTTCTGGAACTTGTTAGAGCAATCAGCCCTTGCCTCCCAGATAGCTGTGCCCCATTCTCGAGCCCGGCCAGTAAGGAGTGAAATGACGTAAGCAACCCGAGCTCTCTCTCTAGAGTATGTGTTGGGTTGGAGAGAGAACACAATCTCACACTGCGTGAGAAAGGAGCGGCACTCAGTGGGCTGCCCGGAGTAGCAAGGTGGGTTATTAACCCTAGGTTCTGGAGACTCGGCAGGCCAGGAAGTAACAGGTGGCACGAGACGTAGACTCTGGAACTGTCCAGAGAGGTCGGAAACCTGAGCGGCCAGGTTCTCCACGGCATGGCGAGCAGCAGACAATTCCTGCTCGTGTCTGCCGAGCATAGCTCCTTGGATCTTGACGGCAGTGTAACGAGCGCCTGAAGTCGCTGGGTCCATTCCTTGGTCGGTTCCTTCTGTCATGCAGGTGATAGAGGACCCAAAAGCGACTTAACAGAAACAGAGTTTATTCAAGTCCAAACAGGGAATAACAGAAATCCTCTAGTCTGTAGAGGGGAATGACAAGAGAAGCGGCCACAGACTGCAGGTCGCTTCGGGTAGGCGCAGGCCGTAGTAGACAGAGACACCTGCTCACACGCAGCATCTGATGAAGGCAAAAAACACGACAGGACAGGGCGAACCACAATCACAGCATGGTGAATACAAAACAAGGAACCGACGGGACAGGAACGGAACACAAAGGAATAAATAGGGACTCTAATCAGGGGAAAGGATCGGGAACAGGTGTGGGAAGACTAAATGATGATTAGGGGAATAGGAACAGCTGGGAGCAGGAACGGAACGATAGAGAGAGGAGAGAGAGGGAGGGGGAGAGAGAGGGATAGAAAAAGGGAACGAACCTAATAAGACCAGCAGGGGGGAAACGAACAGAAGGAAAAGCAAAATGACAAGATGATATAAGACAAAACATGACATGCAGGAAATAAAGTGACTCAGACCAGACATAAATCTTTCTATATACGCAGGCCTACAAGTTCACTGAAACCAAGTTCACCAACCGAGCACCTCTGTTTGACGCGTACAACCCTGTCAAGTACACCCGTTGCTGTTACGTGTATACAATTGAGCACACAGTCATGCAATCTCCATAGACAACAATGCATGCTCTTCAACCGATCGCTACCTGCACCTACCCGCCTGTCCAACATCACTACTCTGGACGGCTCTGACTTAGAATACGTGGACAACTACAAATACGTAGGTGTCTGGTTAGACTGTAAACTCTCCTTCCAGACCCATATCAAACATCTCCAATCCAAAGTTAAATCTAGAATTGGCTTCCTATTTCGCAACAAAGCATCCTTCACTCATGCTCCAAACATACCCTTGTAAAACTGACCATCCTACCAATCCTCGACTTTGGCGATGTCATTTACAAAATAGCCTCCAATACCCTACTCAACAAATTGGATGCAGTCTATCACAGTGCAATCCGTTTTGTCACCAAAGCCCCATATACTACATTTACATTTACATTTAAGTCATTTAGCAGACGCTCTTATCCCACCATTGCGACCTGTACGCTCTCGTTGGCTGGCCCTCGCTTCCTACTCGTCCCCAAACCCACTGGCTCCATGTCATCTACAAGACCCTGCTAGGTAAAGTCCCCCCTTATCTCAGCTCGCTGGTCACCATAGCATCTCCCACCTGTAGCACACGCTCCAGCAGGTATATCTCTCTGGTCACCCCCAAAACCAATTCTTTCTTTGTCCGCCTCTCCTTCCAGTTCTCTGCTGCCAATGACTGGAACGAACTACAAAAATCTCTGAAACTGGAAACACTTATCTCCCTCACTAGCTTTAAGCACCAACTGTCAGAGCATCTTACAGATTACTGCACCTGTACATAGCCCACCTATAATTTAGCCCAAACAACTACCTCTTTCCCAACTGTATTTAATTTATTTATTTATTTTGCTCCTTTGCACCCCATTATTTTTAGTTCTACTTTGCACATGCTTCCATTGCAAATCTACCATTCCAGTGTTTTACTTGCTATATTGTATTTACTTTGCCACCATGGCCTTTTTTGCCTTTACCTCCCTTCTCACCTAATTTGCCCACATCGTATATAGACTTGTTTATACTGTATTATTGACTGTATGTTTGTTTTACTCCATGTGTAACTCTGTGTCGTTGTATCTGTTGAACTGCTTTGCTTTATCTTGGCCAGGTCGCAATTGTAAATGAGAACTTGTTCTCAACTTGCCTACCTGGTTAAATAAAGGTGAAATAAATACATTTTAAAAAATGGCAGTAGAAGAAGAACTCACTGAAGAGTTCATTGGAAATAATATGGCCCGTACTGAGGAGCTCAGTGACTTTCAACGTGGCAGTAGAATGGCCCGTACTGAGGAGCTCAGTGACTTTCAACGTGGCAGTAGAATGGCCCGTACTGAGGAGCTCAGTGACTTTCAACGTGGCAGTAGAATGGCCCGTACTGAAGAGCTCAGTGACTTTCAACGTGGCACCATCATAGGATGCCACATTTCCAACAAGTCAGTTCATCAAATGTCTGCCCTGCTAGTGCTGCCACGGTCAACTGTAAGTGCTGTTATTGTGAAGTGGAAACGTCTAGGAGCAACAACGGCTCAGCCGTGAAGTGGTAGGCCACACAAGCTCACAGAATGGGACCACCAAGTGCTGAAGCGCATACTGCGTAAAAATTTGAACTGCCTCTGGAAGCAACGTCAGCACAAGAACCGTCGGGAGGTTCATGAAATGGGTTTCCATGGCCGATTAGCCACAAACAAGCCTAAGATCACAATGCCCAATGCCCAATGCCCAGCGTCGACTGGAGGGGTGTAAAGCTCGTCGCCATTGGACTCTGGAGCAGTGGAAACACGTTCTCTGGAGTGATGAATCACGCTTCACCATCTTGTAGTAGGTAGAATCTGGGTTTGGCAAAAGCCAGGATAACGCTACCTGCCCCATTGCATAGTGCCAACTTTAAAGTGTGGTGGAGGAGGAATAATGGTCTGGGGCTGTTTTTCATTTTTCGTGGTTTAGGCTCCTTAGTTCAAGTGAAGAGAAATCTTTTAACGCTACAGCATACACTGACATTCTAGATGATTTTGTGCTTCCAACTTTGTGGTAACAGTTTGGGGGAAGGCCCTTTCCTGTTTCAGCATGACAATGCCCCCGTTCACAAAGCAAGGTCTATACAGAAATGGTTTGTCAATATCGGTGTGGAAGAACTTGACTGGCCTGCACAGAGCCCTGACCCCAATCCCATCGAACACCTTTGGGATGAACTGCAAGCCAGGCCTAATCGCCCAACATCAGTACCAGACCTCACTAATGCTCTTATGTCTGAATGGAAGCAAGTCCCTGCATCAATGTTCCAACATCAAGTGGAAAGCCTTCCCAGAAGAGTGGAGGCTGTTATAGCAGCAATGTTCCAACATCTAGTGGAAAGCCTTCCCAGAAGAGTGGAGGCTGTTATAGCAGCAATTTCCAACATCTAGTGAAAAGCCTTCCCAGAAGAGTGGAGGCTGTTATAGCAGTAATGTTCCAACATCTAGTGGAAAGCCTTCCCAGAAGAGTGGAGGCTGTTATAGCAGCAATGTTCCAACATCTAGTGGAAAGCCTTCCCAGAAGAGTAGAGGCTGTTATAGCAGTAATGTTCCAACATCTAGTGGAAAGCCTTCCCAGAAGAGTAGAGGCTGTTATAGCAGTAATGTTCCAACATCTAGTGGAAAGCCTTCCCAGAAGAGTGGAGGCTGTTATAGCAGCAATGTACCAACATCTAGTGGAAATCCTTCCCAGAAGAGTGGAGGCTGTTATAGCAGCAATGTTCCAACATCTAGTGGAAAGCCTTCCCAGAAGAGTGGAGGCTGTTATAGCAGCAATGTTCCAACATCTAGTGGAAAGCCTTCCCAGAAAAGTGGAGGCTGTTATAGCAGCAAAGGGAGTATCAACTCCATATTAATGTCCATTATGATGGAATGAGATGCTTGACATAGCAGGTGTTTTCGGCCATGTAGTGTATTACCGGTATGTAGACTTGATGTATGTATGGGATCTGTAGTACATTGATGTTTTAGGAGCTACCTATTGGATCTATAGGATGTTTTAGGAGCTACCTATTGGATCTACAGGATGTTTAAGGAGCTACCTATTGGATCTACAGGATGTTTTAGGAGCTACCTATTGGATCTACAGGATGTTTTAGGAGCTACCTATTGGATCTACAGGATGTTTAAGGAGCTACCTATTGGATCTATAGGATTTTTTAGGAGCTACCTATTGGATCTATAGGATATTTTAGGAGCTACCTATTGGATCTATAGGATTTTTTAGGAGCTACCTATTGGATCTATAGGATATTTTAGGAGCTACCTATTGGATCTATAGGATTTTTCAGGAGCTACCTACTAACATGTCTCTCCCCTGTTTCATTCATTGAGTTCCACAGATAGCCCTCTACACTTCATGGACACACACACACACACACACACACACACACACACACACACACACACACACACACACACACACACACACACACACACACACACACACTCACACTCACACTCACACTCACACACTCTCTCTCTCTCTCTCTCTCTCAGATATCCCTCCCCTCTATATAGTTACCTGGTAACAGGGTTTGGTTAAAGTTAACAAGTCCTTGTCTTGCTGTTCATGTTTAATTGGCCCTGTGACATCCCAGCAAACCAAAATTGGTTCTGTCAAAGCTCCCAGAACATTTGTTAGGTTGCGGCAAATGTTCTCATAACACCAAAACTGTCCAGTTGTGGTTATGATTGTAAAATGTTTGTCTAAAACGTTCGCCTGATGTTGCAAGAATGTTCCCAGAACACATTTTTTTATGTTCTTTAAAGGTTCCCAGAATGGTGGGAACATTAGGTTTACGGAACAGTTTGGTGGGAACATTAGGTTTATGGAACAGTTTGGTGGGAACATTACTTTTATGGAACAGTTTGGTGGGAACATTAGGTTTATGGAACAGTTTGGTGGGAACATTAGGTTTATGGAACAGTTTGGTGGGAACATTAGGTTTATGGAACAGTTTGGTGGGAACATTAGGTTTATGGAACAGTTTGGTGGGAACATTAGGTTTATGGAACGGTTTGGTGGGAACATTAGGTTTATGGAACGGTTTGGTGGGAACATTAGGTTTATGGAACGGTTTGGTGGGAACATTAGGTTTATGGAACGGTTTGGTGGGAACATTAGGTTTATGGAACGGTTTCGCGGGAACATTAGGTTTATGGAACAGTTTGGTGAGAACATTAGCTTTATGGAACAGTTTGGTGGGAACATTAGGTTTATGGAACAGTTTGGTGGGAACATTAGGTTTATGGAACAGTTTAGTGGGAACATTAGGTTTATGGAACAGTTTGGTGGGAACATTAGGTTTATGGAACAGTTTAGTGGGAACATTAGGTTTATGGAACAGTTTGGTGGGGACATTAGGTTATGGAACAGTTTAGTGGGAACATTAGGTTTATGGAACAGTTTGGTGGGGACATCAGGTTATGGAACAGTTTAGTGGGAACATCGTAGGGACATCACAAAAGATATGTTCACAGAACACAATAAAACTGTCCAGTTGTGCAGATGATCATACTTTTAGGGTGCAAAAAACAACAACATTCACCCGATGTTACACTATTAGTATACACTATTAAACACTATTAAATACTATTAAACAATTATTGAACACTAATTATTGAACACTATTATTAAACACTATTATTGAACACTATTATTAAACACTATTATTAAACAATATTATTAAACAATATTATTAAACAATATTATTAAACACTATTATTAAACACTATTATTAAACACTATTATTGAACACTATTATTGAACACTATTTTTAAACACTATTATTGAACACTATTATTAAACACTATTATTGAACACTATTATTGAACACTATTATTAAACACTATTATTAAACACTATTATTGAACACTATTATTGAACACTATTATTGAACACTATTATTGCACACAGAGTAAGTCCATGCAAATTATTGTGACTTGTTATGGACATTTAGACTTTCCATAACAAAAATATTGTTCAATAATAGTACTCAATACATTTCACCTTTTTCCTTTTTATTTAATTTGTAAAAAATCTAATTAGTGAATAGTCTCTTAAGACACTGTTAAACGAATGAGAACCTTAACGGAATGTTCTGTGGTCTTTTTTTTAGATGTTGTGAACAATGTTTAGTGAATGTTAGCACAACATTTAAAGGATATTCATTTCAAACATTATCTTGGAAGAAAACATATTGTTGGAATGTTTGTAGGACGTTATCATCCTAATGTTAGCTAAAACCCTAACTCGGACTTCATGTGAATGTTCGCTAATGTTTTGAGAATGTTGCCGGGTTTGCTGGGATGTCTGTGACAGAATGATTGTGAGTCATCATGTATGAATCCATTGGGGTGTGAGGGCAGTTGGGGTCCTCGCTCATAGCAGGTGCCCTGAACTATGCTTGTGTGGTGGGAGTGTCAGGTGTAATGGTCGTGAGTGTCCTCACTTATAGCAGGTGTCCTGGACTATGCCTGACTGGCTAGGTGATTGACTGGCTCGTTATTTATTGAGTGTACAGATGTAGGATCGTAACTTGATCACCCTGTTGAGAACATTTAAAAAGGCTTCTGAAGTTTGTCATTTACATTTTTAAATGTCAGACTTGATTTTCCCAAAAAAGGATCAACCCAACAAAAATGTCCATTAATTATAATTGACATAATAATTGACATTTCCTGTTGCTGCAGGATTATTTTTAGTAAACTGGCTCAAATAAAGAGCCTACATAGGTTCAAAGATTTAATGACAAAAGTTAGGTGATGTCTAAAGCTGTTGCTTTGGTACAGAATGTTTTTTAGTGTCTTGGGGACAGAGTGTCTATACAATACATAATAAAAATACTCATCAATCTACACACAATAGCCCATAATGACCGATTTTTAGAAACACCTTATTTACATACAGTAAAAGGTCAAAGGTTTGGATACACCTACTCATTCCAGGGTTTTTCTTTATTTTTACATTTGTGGAATAATAGTGAAGATATCAACATGATAAAATAAAACACATGGAATCATGTAGTAACCAAAAAAGTGTTAAACAAATCAAAATATATTTCATTTTTTAGATTCTTCAAAGTAGCCACCCTTTTGTCTTGATGACAGCTTTGCACACTCTTGGCATTCTCTCAACCAGCTTCATGAGGTAGTCACCTGGAATGCATTTCAATTAATCCCTTTGCTAAAAGTTAATTTGTGGAATTCCTTTCCTTCTTAATGCATTTCAGATAATCCGCTGTGTTGTGACAAGGTAGGGTTGGTATACAGAAGATTGTCCATGTGGAATTCCTTTCCTTCTTAATGCATTTCAGATAATCCGCTGTGTTGTGACAAGGTAGGGAAGAAGAAGAAGATTGTCCATAGGACTAGGAGTAGGAAATCAAGTGCAGGGAGTGAATATTTAATGAATAAAAAAAACATGGAACAATACAAGAAACACGAGAAGCGTACAGCCACGAAACACAGAGTCAACAACGCCTAGGGAAAGAACCAAAGGGACAGTTATAGGGAAGGTAATCAGGTAAGTGATGGAGTCCAGGTGAGCGATGAGGCGCTGATGCGCGTAACGACGGTGACATGTGTGCGTAATAATGAACAGCCCGACGACCTCGCGCGCTGGAGAGGGAGTATACAGTGACAGAGTTGCTCCGGTGGTTTGTTCCACTCAACACTGCTGGTATGTAAAAATGTGTTCTTACCAGATAGACTCTTCCATTGAAAACAGGCGATATCAGAGTCTGGCTCTGGTGCCGTGTTGGTGGACATCTCTAATATAAGTTAAATAATTAGGTACCTGGGGGCTGAGTCAGTGATAATTCTATGAACCAGACCATGTTGAATTAATATAGATTTATTTTTCTACAGATAGCCAGTTTAGCTGATTAAAATGCTCGACTTCCTGATGAGTACGAGCGGGGAGTTTAAATACAATTCTCACAAGTTTGTTTTCCAGCTCTACGTTTGTTTTTTTGTATTTTTGACCTTTGATATAAATAGGTAGGCAATTTGAGAACAAGTTCTCCTTTACAACTGAGACCTGGCCAAGATAAAGCAAAGCAGTGCGACACAAACAACAACACAGAGTTACACATGGAATAAACAATCGTACAGTCAATAACACAATTGAATAGTATATGTACAGTGTGTGCAAATGAGGTGAGATAAGAGGTAAGGCAATAAATAGGCCATGGTGGCAAAGTATTTACAATATAGCAATTAAACACTGGAATGGTAGATGTGCAGAAGATGAATGTGCAAGTAGAGCTACTAGGGTGCAAAGGAGATTGCAGGTGGTTGCAACTCTATGTTGCAGCTCTATGTTGCAGCTCTATGTTACAGCTCTATGTTGCAGCTCTATGTTGCAGCTCTATGTTGCAGCTCTATGTTACAGCTCTATGTTGCAGCTCTATGTTACAGCTTCATGTTGCAGCTTTATGTTGCAGCTCTATGTTGCAGCTCTATGTTGCAGCTCTATGTTACAGCTCTATGTTGCAGTTCTATGTTACAGCTTTATGTTACAGCTTTATGTTGCAGCTCTATGTTGCAGCTCTATGTTGCAGCTCTATGTTGCAGCTCTATGTTGCAGCTCTATGTTGCAGCTCTATGTTGCAGCTCTATGTTGCAGCTCTATGTTGCAGCTCTATGTTGCAGCTCTATGTTGCAGCTCTATGTTACAACTCTATCTTACAGCTCTATGTTGCAACTCTATGTTACAGCTCTATGTTACAGCTCTATGTTGCAACTCTATGTTACAGCTCTATGTTGCAGCTCCGTGTTACTGAGGTCAAAGTAGAGCACTGTATGAGAAACTAGGTTGTCATTTAAGATGCAGACAGTCAGAGGAGTGGACAAGGTAACATTCTGTCACTCTACCCCTGAACAAGGCAGTTAACCCACTGTTCCCCTGAACAAGGCAGTTAACCCACTGTTCCCTTGAACAAGGCAGTTAACCCACTGTTCCCCTGAACAAGGCAGTTAACCCACTGTTCCCCTGAACAAGGCAGTTGACCCACTGTTCCCCTGAACAAGGCAGTTAACCCACTGTTCCCCTGAACAAGGCAGTTAACCCACTGTTCCCCTGAACAAGGCAGTTAACCCACTGTTCCCCTGAACAAGGCAGTTAACCCACTGTTCCCCTGAACAAGGCAGTTAACCCACTGTTCCCCTGAACAAGGCAGTTAACCCACTGTTCCCCTGAACAAGGCAGTTAACCCACTGTTCCCCTGAACAAGGCAGTTAACCCACTGTTCCCTGAACAAGGCAGTTAACCCACTGTTCCCCTGAACAAGGCAGTTAACCCACTGTTCCCTGAACAAGGCAGTTAACCCACTGTTCCCCTGAACAAGGCAGTTAACCCACTGTTCCCCTGAACAAGGCAGTTAACCCACTGTTCCCTGAACAAGGCAGTTAACCCACTGTTCCCTGAACAAGGCAGTTAACCCACTGTTCCCCTGAACAAGGCAGTTAACCCACTGTTCCCTGAACAAGGCAGTTAACCCACTGTTCCCCTGAACAAGGCAGTTAACCCACTGTTTACCTGAACAAGGCAGTTAACCCACTGTTCCCCTGAACAAGGCAGTTAACCCACTGTTCCCGGGCGCCGAAGACGTGGATGTCTATTAAGGACAGATAGACGGATAGCATACCATTCTACGCAGGGCTGAGGAGTGTCTTATTATTGGGTGTTGGTCGCAAGGTAGAAGTAGGTCTACACACCATGACTGTACTCTACAGATGGTTGTCCCACTCTGACCTCTGACCTGGGAGACTAGGCCTGTACAACCATGTAATCCCCAGCGTCCACCCTGCGAGTCAAACATCACCTATAACGAAACAGCTAATCCACACACTTCTCCTCTCCAGTCTATACTGGAGGTTAAAACCCAGTCTCTCAGACACTGAACCAGTCTATACTGGAGGTTAAAACCCAGTCTCTCAGACACTGAACCAGTCTATACTGGAGGTTAAAACCCAGTCTGTCAGACACTGAACCAGTATCTACTGGAGGTTAAAACCCAGTCTGTCAGACACTGAACCAGTCGATACTGGAGGTTAAAACCCAGTCTCTCAGACACTGAACCAGTCGTTACTGGAGGTTAAAACCCAGTCTCTCAGACACTGAACCAGTCGATACTGGAGGTTAAAACCCAGTCTCTCAGACACTGAACCAGTCTATACTGGAGGTTAAAACCCAGTCTGTCAGACACTGATCCAGTCTTTACTGGAGGTTAAAACCCAGGAGGAAAACAGGGTACTTGGAATAGTGTATGAGTGTGTACCAAAAGTCACCCTATTCTCTATATTGTGCACGACCTTTGACCAGAGGCCCTATTAGATCCCTATAGGCCATGGTCAAAAGTTGGGCACTACATAGGGATTAGGGTGCCAGACTGGGAGTATGTTGTGTGTGTTAGATGAGTTAAATAAAATGTTATTGGTCGCCTACACATTTTGTTATCGCGGGTTTAGTGAAATGCTTATGTTCCTATCTCCTAACAGTACAGTAGTGTATATATATATATATATATATATTTATCTGACTGTGTTTGTTTAATTGGAATATTTGAATTGAAATAGCCCTCTGAGATAAAATACTAGCAGTAAATATATCTGAGGGATAATGGGGTGTTTTGTGGATTAAGTTGATGATGTGTTTATTAGGTCATGAGTGTTGTGGTATAATTTCCAGTGTTTATTTTGTGTTGAAGTCTGGGAAGGTAAAATGTGAACACGAAACAACTTAAACCCTTCATTGAATAAGTTGTGTACGTTCCTTGGTAATGACTACAGACAGGCTTGTTCTATTAGTAAGCTTTTATTTTGGGGGGGGTGACAACTGTGACTTGAGTACAATTTCCATTATGTTTGTTGTGTCTCAACTTGAGAGCCTTAAAAGTTGTTTTAGCATCCATTGTCTACGATGTTTCTGCACTTATTATCGTATTGTCACTCAGATCTGTCTCCTCTTCTTCTATCCGCCCCAGAGCCCCCGGTGCCCATCGCTCCCCCCCAGCTCACAGCGGTCGGCGCCACCTACCTTTGGATCCAGCTTAACGCTAACTCCATCAACGGAGACGGTCCAATCATCGACCGAGAGGTATTTCTATTTATTAATGGTTTGGTTTAATAGGGACTGATTGGCCGCGTCCCAGAATGCACCTTCATTCCCTACATAGTGTACTGCTTCAATGTGCCTACGGCAAAAGAAGTACACTTTATACGGGATAGGGTGACATTTGGAACGGAACCATACATAATGAGTAAACAATAATCTGATGCATTGCACCATAGTGTCTATAGCAGTATTCACCATAGTGTCTATAGCAGTATTCACCATAGTGTCTATAGCAGTATTCACCATAGTGTCTATAGCAGTATTCACCATAGTGTCTATAGCAGTATTCACCATAGTGTCTATAGCAGTATTCACCATAGTGTCTATAGCAGTATTCACCATAGTGTCTATAGCAGTATTCACCATAGTGTCTATAGCAGTATTCACCATAGTGTCTATAGCAGTATTCAAGTGTGTTGGGCCTGTATTGGACATCCCTGGGACATATCTTCCAACCCTTTTCCCAGGTGGAGTACCGTACGGTGTCAGGGACCATGTACGACCTGCAGCCTGTGGACAAGACCACCCATAAGATAGGTCACCTGACACCAGACACAGACTATGAGATCAGTGTGCTGTTGACCAGGCCCCTGGATGGAGGGACTGGGGCCCCGGGCCTCCTCTCAGGGCCAGGACCAAGTGTGCTGGTGAGTCCTAAATAAAAGTTGTATACTAAACACAAGAACGCACACACGCACACGCACACGCACACACACACACACACACACACACACACACACACACACACACACACACACACACACACACACACACACACACACACACACACACACACACACACACACACACACACACACACGCATGCTCCAACCTTCACTCCGAGCCGGTGGACCAAGTGTACTGATTTGTCTGAACCGTAGAGATCCTATTAAATTACTCTAGGGCTTTTTTCATAAACCTTCAGTTCCAGAATGGGGTGAAGAATGGCAGCCATATTAGTCAGGGAGAATTTCAAACCAGTCTAATTGGAATGATTGGCAGTAGAAGTATAATAACCGTGATTTGACTTATGCAGGAAAATAAAAGTAAGATATGTGATATATCAGAAGGTGTGTAATATAATTATTGTCAAACTGAAATATTGTCACATGATTATGATTATGAATGCAGTTTATACGGCTTGTATACCAATTTCTGGTATAAATAGTCTCTAAAATATGTATAAACAGACCATAAATGTCAACATTTTTTGTTGTTTTCTTGGACGGCTGTGAGTGCTATGATACAATATCAGTCCTTGTTGCATTTACGACTTGTCCAACTTTAGACCAAAGCCCTATGGAACCCTTTATAGTGCACTACTTTAGATCAGAGCCCTATGGAACCCTATTCCCTGTATAGTGCACTACTTTAGAACAGAGCCCTATGGAACCCTATTCCCTCCCTCCACCCTTCCCTCCCTCCCTCCAACCTTCACTCCCTCACTCCCTCCCTTCCTCCCTCCTCCCTCCACCCTTCCCTCTGCAATTCCCTCCCTCCCTCCCTCCCTACCTCCACCCTTCCTCGCTCCACCCCTTCCCTCCCTCCCTCCCTCCCCCTCCACCCTTCCCTCCGCCCCTCACTCCCTCCCTCCCTCCCTCCCTCCACCCTTCCCTCCCTCCCTCCAACCTTCACTCCCTCACTCCCTCCCTTCCTCCATCCTCCCTCCACCCTTCCCTCCGCAATTCCCTCCCTCCCTCCCTCCCTACCTCCACCCTTCCTCGCTCCACCCCTTCCCTCCCTCCCTCCACCCTTCCCTCCGCCCCTCACTCCCTCCCTCCCTCCACCCTTCCCTCCCTCCCTCCCTCCACCCTTCCCTCCCTCCCTCCAACCTTCACTCCCTCACCCCCTCCCTTCCTCCCTCCTCCCTCCGCCCCTCCCTCCACCCTCCCTCCGCCCCTCTCTCCCTCCGCCCCTCTCTCCCTCCGCCCCTCCCTCCCTCCACCCCTCCCTCTCTCCCGCCTCCCTCCCTCCTCCACTCCCTCTCTCCCTCCAACCTCCCTCCGCCCCTCTCTCCCTCCGCCCCTCCCTCCCTCCGCCCCTCCCTCTCTCCTGCCTCCCTCCCTCCCTCCGCCCCACCCTCCCTCCGCCCCACCCTCTCTCCCACCCTTCCCTCTCTCCACCCTTCCTCCCTTCACCCTCCCTCCACCCTCTCCTCCCTCCGCCCCTTCCCTCCGCCCCTCCCTCCACCCTTCCTTCCTCCCCTCCCAAATCCACCCTTCCTTCCTCCCTCCACTCTCCCCTCCCTCCACCCTCCCTCCGCCCCTCTCTCCCTCCGCCCCCTCTCCCTCCGCCCCTCTCTCCCTCTGCCCCTCCCTCCCTCCACCCCTCCCTCTCTCCCGCCTCCCTCCCTCCTCCACTCCCTCTCTCCCTCCAACCTCCCTCCGCCCCTCTCTCCCCTCCGCCCCTCCCTCCCTCCACCCCTCCCTCTCTCCCGCCTCCCTCCCTCCTCCACTCCCTCTCTCCCTCCAACCTCCCTCCGTCCCTCTCTCCCTCCGCCCCTCCCTCCCTCCGCCCCTCCCTCTCTCCTGCCTCCCCCTCCCTCCCTCCGCCCCACCCTCCCTCCACCCTTCCCTCTCTCCACCCTTCCTCCCTTCACCCTCCCTCCGCCCCTCCCTCCACCCTCCCTCCCTCCCTCCGCCCCTTCCCTCCGCCCCCCTCCCTCCCTCCACCCTTCCTTCCTCCCCCCTCCCTCCCTCCCTCCCTCCACCCTTCCTTCCTCCCTCCACCCTCCCCTCCCTCCCCCTTCCCTCCACCCTCCCTCCGCCCCTCCCTCCACCCTTCCCTCCGCCCCTCCCTCCCTCCGCCCTTCCCTCCGCCCTTCCCTCCACCCTTCCCTCCACCCCTCCCTCCACCCTTCCCTCCGCCCCTCCCTCCACCCTTCCCTCCGCCCCTCCCTCCCTCCGCCCTTCCCTCCGCCCCTTCCCTCCGCCCCTTCCCTCCGCCCTTCCCTCCACCCCTCCCTCCACCCTTCCCTCCGCCCCTCCCTCCCTCCGCCCCTCCCTCCGCCCCCTCCCTCCGCCCCTCCCTCCCTCCGCCCTTCCCTCCGCCCTTCCCTCCGCCCCTCCCTCCACCCTTCCCTCCACCCCTCCCTCCGCCCCTCCCTCCCTCCGCCCTTCCCTCCGCCCTTCCCTCCGCCCCTCCCTCTTTCCACCCTCCCTCCGCCCCTTCCTCCCTCCCCCTACCTCCGCCCTTCCTCCGCCCTTCCCTCCCTCCGCCCTTCCCTCCGCCCTTCCCTCCGCCCCTCCCTCCCTCCCTCGACCATCCCTGTCTACACTTTATGTCACTACGTCTGTTCGTCCTTTGTTATTATTCATAATCATTGCTACTTGGGCACTTCATTATACATTGAGTAATGTTTCTAGTGACAAAAAGACATGTTATTTCAATCTTTTGAGAAATAGGGAATGAATAATACAAGGATGAAACCAATTTGAATGAAACTGAAGGGACTGTTCTTCCTCCCCGGAATCCATGTTTTTAATACATTTTCTTTCTTTCCAAAAGATATTCCCAAGGATTTTCTGATTGCTTTTTTTTTCACCTCTAGTGGATGTACAATGGTGTTGAAACTGGAAGACATTGTGCGTAGATCTCTTCTGTCCTTGGTCTCTCTGTATAGGGGCCATTCATGAAATCACCACCTTCTTACTGTATGTCCCCTTACCTTTACAACCAACATGCTGCTCATTTTACTGTTGACCTGAGTTAAATTCAACTATATGTAGCTCAATTCAGGCCCACTGCTGTTACATCTGAACCTGTGAATGTGTGAATACACTGATTTAGTTTAGTCCCCCGTACAGTAGAACCCAATGGGCCCAGGTCTAGCTGTTACATCTGAACCTGTGAATGTGTGAATACACTGATTTAGTTTAGTCCCCCGTACAGTAGAACCCAATGGGCCCAGGTCTAGCTGTTACATCTGAACCTGTGAATACACTGATTTAGTTTAGTCCCCCGTACAGTAGAACCCAATGGGCCCAGGTCTAGCTGTTACATCTGAACCTGTGAATACACTGATTTAGTTTAGTCCCCCGTACAGTAGAACCCAATGGGCCCAGGTCTAGCTGTTACATCTGAACCTGTGAATGTGTGAATACACTGATTTAGTTTAGTCCCCGTACAGTAGAACCCAATGGGCCCAGGTCTAGCTGTTACATCTGAACCTGTGAATGTGTGAATACACTGATTTAGTTTAGTCCCCCGTACAGTAGAACCCAATGGGCCCAGGTCTAGCTGTTACATCTGAACCTGTGAATGTGTGAATACACTGATTTAGTTTAGTCCCCCGTACAGTAGAACCCAATGGGCCCAGGTCTAGCTGTTACATCTGAACCTGTGAATGTGTGAATACACTGATTTAGTTTAGTCCCCCCGTAGTCGAACCCAATGGGTCCAGGTCTAGCTGTTACATCTGAACCTGTGAATGTGTGAATACACTGATTTAGTTTAGTCCCCCGTACAGTAGAACCCAATGGGCCCAGGTCTAGCTGTTACATCTGAACCTGTGAATGTGTGAATACACTGATTTAGTTTAGTCCCCGTACAGTCGAACCCAATGGGCCCAGGTCTAGCTGTTACATCTGAACCTGTGAATGTGTGAATACACTGATTTAGTTTAGTCCCCCGTACAGTAGAACCCAATGGGCCCAGGTCTAGCTGTTACATCTGAACCTGTGAATGTGTGAATACACTGATTTAGTTTAGTCCCCCATACAGTAGAACCCAATGGGCCCAGGTCTAGCTGTTACATCTGAACCTGTGAATACACTGATTTAGTTTAGTCCCCGTACAGTAGAACCCAATGGGCCCAGGTCTAGCTGTTACATCTGAACCTGTGAATGTGTGAATACACTGATTTAGTTTAGTCCCCCGTACAGTAGAACCCAATGGGCCCAGGTCTAGCTGTTACATCTGAACCTGTGAATACACTGATTTAGTTTAGTCCCCGTACAGTAGAACCCAATGGGCCCAGGTCTAGCTGTTACATCTGAACCTGTGAATACACTGATTTAGTTTAGTCCCCCGTACAGTAGAACCCAATGGGCCCAGGTCTAGCTGTTACATCTGAACCTGTGAATGTGTGAATACACTGATTTAGTTTAGTCCCCGTACAGTAGAACCCAATGGGCCCAGGTCTAGCTGTTACATCTGAACCTGTGAATGTGTGAATACACTGATTTAGTTTAGTCCCCCGTACAGTCGAACCCAATGGGCCCAGGTCTAGCTGTTACATCTGAACCTGTGAATGTGTGAATACACTGATTTAGTTTAGTCCCCCGTACAGTAGAACCCAATGGGCCCAGGTCTAGCTGTTACATCTGAACCTGTGAATGTGTGAATACACTGATTTAGTTTAGTCCCCCGTACAGTCGAACCCAATGGGCCCAGGTCTAGCTGTTACATCTGAACCTGTGAATGTGTGAATACACTGATTTAGTTTAGTCCCCCGTACAGTAGAACCCAATGGGCCCAGGTCTAGCTGTTACATCTGAACCTGTGAATGTGTGAATACACTGATTTAGTTTAGTCCCCCGTACAGTAGAACCCAATGGGCCCAGGTCTAGCTGTTACATCTGAACCTGTGAATGTGTGAATACACTGATTTAGTTTAGTCCCCCGTACAGTAGAACCCAATGGGCCCAGGTCTAGCTGTTACATCTGAACCTGTGAATGTGTGAATACACTGATTTAGTTTAGTCCCCCGTACAGTAGAACCTAATGGGCCCAGGTCTAGCTGTTACATCTGAACCTGTGAATGTGTGAATACACTGATTTAGTTTAGTCCCCCGTACAGTAGAACCCAATGGGCCCAGGTCTAGCTGTTACATCTGAACCTGTGAATGTGTGAATACACTGATTTAGTTTAGTCCCCGTACAGTAGAACCCAATGGGCCCAGGTCTAGCTGTTACATCTGAACCTGTGAATGTGTGAATACACTGATTTAGTTTAGTCCCCCGTACAGTAGAACCCAATGGGCCCAGGTCTAGCTGTTACATCTGAACCTGTGAATACACTGATTTAGTTTAGTCCCCCGTACAGTAGAACCCAATGGGCCCAGGTCTAGCTGTTACATCTGAACCTGTGAATGTGTGAATACACTGATTTAGTTTAGTCCCCCGTACAGTAGAACCCAATGGGCCCAGGTCTAGCTGTTACATACTGAACCTGTGAATACACTGATTTAGTTTAGTCCCCCCGTACAGTAGAACCCAATGGGCCCAGGTCTAGCTGTTACATCTGAACCTGTGAATACACTGATTTAGTTTAGTCCCCGTACAGTAGAACCCAATGGGCCCAGGTCTAGCTGTTACATCTGAACCTGTGAATGTGTGAATACACTGATTTAGTTTAGTCCCCCGTACAGTCGAACCCAATGGGCCCAGGTCTAGCTGTTACATCTGAACCTGTGAATGTGTGAATACACTGATTTAGTTTAGTCCCCCGTACAGTAGAACCCAATGAGCCCAGGTCTAGGTGTTACATCTGAACCTGTGAATGTGTGAATACACTGATTTAGTTTAGTCCCCCGTACAGTAGAACCCAATGGGCCCAGGTCTAGCTGTTACATCTGAACCTGTGAATGTGTGAATACACTGATTTAGTTTAGTCCCCCCGTACAGTAGAACCCAATGGGCCCAGGTCTAGCTGTTACATCTGAACCTGTGAATGTGTGAATACACTGATTTAGTTTAGTCCCCCATACAGTAGAACCCAATGGGCCCAGGTCTAGCTGTTACATCTGAACCTGTGAATGTGTGAATACACTGATTTAGTTTAGTCCCCCGTACAGTAGAACCCAATGGGCCCAGGTCTAGCTGTTACATCTGAACCTGTGAATGTGTGAATACACTGATTTAGTTTAGTCCCCCGTACAGTAGAACCCAATGGGCCCAGGTCTAGCTGTTACATCTGAACCTGTGAATACACTGATTTAGTTTAGTCCCCCGTGTAGAACCCAATGGGCCCAGGTCTAGCTGTTACATCTGAACCTGTGAATACACTGATTTAGTTTAGTCCCCCGTACAGTAGAACCCAATGGGCCCAGGTCTAGCTGTTACATCTGAACCTGTGAATGTGTGAATACACTGATTTAGTTTAGTCCCCCGTACAGTAGAACCCAATGGGCCCAGGTCTAGCTGTTACATCTGAACCTGTGAATGTGTGAATACACTGATTTAGTTTAGTCCCCCGTACAGTCGAACCCAATGGGCCCAGGTCTAGCTGTTACATCTGAACCTGTGAATGTGTGAATACACTGATTTAGTTTAGTCCCCCGTACAGTAGAACCCAATGGGCCCAGGTCTAGCTGTTACATCTGAACCTGTGAATGTGTGAATACACTGATTTAGTTTAGTCCCCCGTACAGTCGAACCCAATGGGCCCAGGTCTAGCTGTTACATCTGAACCTGTGAATGTGTGAATACACTGATTTAGTTTAGTCCCCCCGTACAGTAGAACCCAATGGGCCCAGGTCTAGCTGTTACATCTGAACCTGTGAATGTGTGAATACACTGATTTAGTTTAGTCCCCGTACAGTAGAACCCAATGGGCCCAGGTCTAGCTGTTACATCTGAACCTGTGAATACACTGATTTAGTTTAGTCCCCCGTACAGTAGAACCCAATGGGCCCAGGTCTAGCTGTTACATCTGAACCTGTGAATGTGTGAATACACTGATTTAGTTTAGTCCCCCGTACAGTAGAACCCAATGGGCCCAGGTCTAGCTGTTACATCTGAACCTGTGAATACACTGATTTAGTTTAGTCCCCCGTACAGTAGAACCCAATGGGCCCAGGTCTAGCTGTTACATCTGAACCTGTGAATACACTGATTTAGTTTAGTCCCCCGTACAGTAGAACCCAATGGGCCCAGGTCTAGCTGTTACATCTGAACCTGTGAATGTGTGAATACACTGATTTAGTTTAGTCCCCGTACAGTAGAACCCAATGGGCCCAGGTCTAGCTGTTACATCTGAACCTGTGAATGTGTGAATACACTGATTTAGTTTAGTCCCCCGTACAGTCGAACCCAATGGGCCCAGGTCTAGCTGTTACATCTGAACCTGTGAATGTGTGAATACACTGATTTAGTTTAGTCCCCCGTACAGTAGAACCCAATGGGCCCAGGTCTAGCTGTTACATCTGAACCTGTGAATGTGTGAATACACTGATTTAGTTTAGTCCCCGTACAGTCGAACCCAATGGGCCCAGGTCTAGCTGTTACATCTGAACCTGTGAATGTGTGAATACACTGATTTAGTTTAGTCCCCGTACAGTAGAACCCAATGGGCCCAGGTCTAGCTGTTACATCTGAACCTGTGAATGTGTGAATACACTGATTTAGTTTAGTCCCCGTACAGTAGAACCCAATGGGCCCAGGTCTAGCTGTTACATCTGAACCTGTGAATGTGTGAATACACTGATTTAGTTTAGTCCCCCGTACAGTAGAACCCAATGGGCCCAGGTCTAGCTGTTACATCTGAACCTGTGAATACACTGATTTAGTTTAGTCCCCCGTACAGTAGAACCCAATGGGCCCAGGTCTAGCTGTTACATCTGAACCTGTGAATGTGTGAATACACTGATTTAGTTTAGTCCCCCGTACAGTAGAACCCAATGGGCCCAGGTAAGTCGCTACATTGTTAACCAGATCCATCTATGAAATGTATTTTATACAGCCCTTTTTTTGTTGCATCACTAGTAGTCTTTGTTGCATCACTAGTAGTCTTTGTTGCATCACTAGTAGTCTTTGTTGCATCACTAGTAGTCTTTGTTGCATCACTAGTAGTCTTTGTTGCATCACTAGTAGTCTTTGTTGCATCACTAGTAGTCTTTGTTGCATCACTAGTAGTCTTTGTTGCATCACTAGTAGTCTTTGTTGCATCACTAGTAGTCTCTGAAAAGGGTATTTAATCATTTACTGACCAGAGCTACTTGGAAAACACGAAAAGGAACCCAACTCAGATCCACTGCTGTCACATGTACCTGTCATGTGTGAATACACTGATTTAGTCTAGTCCTGTACAATAGAACCAACGGGCCCAGGTCTAGCTGTCACATGTACCTGTCATGTAAACATTCTGTATCATTCTAGTCCTTCTTGGGACACTGTGTTAACTAGCCTCCAGACAAGCTTCAATGCCATACAACTCTCCTTCCGTGGCCTCCAACTGCTCTCAAATACAAGTAAAACTAAGTGCATGCTCTTCAACCGATCGCTGCCTGCACCTGCCCGCCCGTCCAGCATCACCACTCTGGCGGTTCTGACTTAGAATATGTGGACAACTACAAATACCTGGGTGTCTGGCTAGACTTTAAACTCTCCTTCCAGATTCACATTAAGCATCTCCAAACCAAAATTAAATCTGGAATCGGCTTCCTATTTCGCAACAAATCATCCTTCACTCATGCTGCCAAACATACCCTTGTAAAATTGGCCATCCTACCGATCCTCGACTTCGGTGATATCATCTACAAAATAGCCTCCAACACTCTAGTCAACAAATTGGATGCAGTCTATCACAGTGCAATCCGTTTTGTCACCAAAGCCCCATATACCAAACGCCACTGCGACCTGTATTCTCTCGTTGGCTGGCCAGCTTCATACTCGTTGCCAAACCCACTGGCTCCAGGTCATCTATAAGTCTTTGCTATGTAAAGCCCCGCCTTTTCTCAGCTCACTGGTCACCATAGCCTCACCCACTCGTAGCACGCGCTCCAGCAGGTATATCTCACTGGTCACCCCCAAAGCCAATTCCTCCTTTGTTTGTCTTTCCTTCCAGTTCTCTGCTGCCAATGACTGGAACGAACTGCAAAAATCTCTGAAACTGGAAACACTTATCTCTCTCACTAGCTTTAAGCACCAGCTGTCAGAGCAGCTCACAGATCATTGCACATGTACATAGCCCATCTGTAATTTAGCCCAAACAACTACCTCTTCCCCTACTGTATTCATTTATTTATTTATTTATCTTGTACCTTTGCACCCCAGTATCTCGACTTGCGCATTCATCTTCTGCACATCTATTCACTCCAGTGTTTAATTGGTATGCTGTAATTAATTCGCCACCATGGCCTATTTATTGCCTTACCTCCCTCATCTTTCCTCATTTGCTCACACTGTATATAGACTTCTTCTATTGTATTATTGACTGTACGTTTGTTCATGTGTAACTCTGTGTTGTTGTATGTGTCGAACTGCTTTGCTTTATCTTGGCCAGGTCGCAGTTGTAAATGAGAACTTGTTCTACCTGGATAAATAAATATGTGAATACACTGATTTAGCTTAGTCCTGTACAATATAACCAACGGACCCCGGGTCTAGCTGTTACATCTGAACCAGTGTGAAGTTGTTTACCACATCAAATCCATCCATGCAGGATAAGTGTACCTTCTGACTAGCCCTACCATCAGGTGGCTTTCCGCTCATAGCAGGGGGGTAGTGCATTACAGCAACAGGCCTGAAATACTGCCCGCCGCTTCAGCCATCATGGAACATTGACTTGAATGTGAATGTCTGTTGTAGTAATACTGTTTCTGTGGTCCCATCCTGGCAGGGGGGTAGTGCATTACAGCAACAGGATATCACAGTGTTCCGCAGCATAAAGTTATTTTCAACCACTCGAGGCTGAGAAGCAGTTAAACATTCCCCTCAGAAGTTATCCCTGTACCAGCTAAACATTCCCCTCAGAAGTTACCCCAATACCAGCTAAACATTCCCCTCAGAAGTTACCCCAATACCAGCTAAACATTCCCCTCAGAAGTTATCCCAATACCAGCTAAACATTCCCCTCAGAAGTTACCCCAATACAAGCTAAACATTCCCCTCAGAAGTTATCCCTGTACCAGCTAAACATTCCCCTCAGAAGTTATCCCAATACCAGCTAAACATTCCCCTCAGAAGTTATCCCAATACCAGCTAGACATTCCCCTCAGAAGTTATCCCAATACCAGCTGGACATTCCCCTCAGAAGTTATCCCTGTACCAGCTAAACATTCCCCTCAGAAGTTATCCCAATACCAGCTGGACATTCCCCTCAGAAGTTATCCCAATACCAGCTGGACATTCCCCTCAGAAGTTATCCCAATACCAGCTGGACATTCCCCTCAGAAGTTATCCCAATACCAGCTGGACATTCCCCTCAGAAGTTATCCCAATACCAGCTGGACATTCCCCTCAGAAGTTATCCCAATACCAGCTGGACATTCCCCTCAGAAGTTATCCCAATACCAGCTGGACATTCCCCTCAGAAGTTATCCCAATACCAGCTGGACATTCCCCTCAGAAGTTATCCGAATACCAGCTAAACATTCCCCTCAGAAGTTATCCCAATACCAGCTAAACATTCACCTCAGAGTATGTTGGTGTTAGCACATTCCAGTTTATAGAATCTACGCTCTAGACTCAATCCATTTCAGGTAGCATTCTGGATAACGCAGTGGCATGTTTTTCAGAAGTGCATTTATTTGTACAGCAGAAACATGTTCACGGTTTTCGTTGGTGGAAGAAGGTGAGGACCAAAGCGCAGCGTGATAAGGTGTCCGTGTTAAATTTATTCAATAACTGAACGCTGAAACACAAAGTAAACACAATGCACAACCGAAACAGTCCTGTCTGGTAGAGACACCGAGACAGAAAACAACTACCCACAACTCAAGTGGGAAAAACAGGCTGCCTAAGTATGGTTCTCAATCAGAGACAACGATTGCCAGCTGCCGCTGATTGGGAAGCATACCAGGCCAAACACATATAAATAGAAAACATAGAACACAAAACGCAGAATGTCCACCCCAACTCACGCCCTGACCAAACTAAAATAGAGACATAAAAAAAGGAACTAAGGTCAGGACGTGACAGAGGTTTTGTCATTGACCACTGAGGACCACTGTTGTTCGTCAGTTTATCTTGTCCCCCTGAGTCAGAGGTTCAAGAAGGAACTAAAATTGTAGTGGAGGGATGGACCCAGTGTTACACGTAAAGACTATACGAGTGTTTACCATGAGGGACCAGGGCATGTTTACCATGAGGGACCACACCATGTTTACCATGAGGGACCACACCAAGTTTACCATGAGGGACCACACCAAGTTTACCATGAGGGACCACGGCATGTTTACCATGAGGGACCACGGCATGTTTACCATGTCCCAAGATCCCATGTGGCTAGTAGCAAACACAGAGCAACAGAATGTTAAATATAAAGCCAACCAGATGAGTCTATATTCCAATGTGGCGTAGTGGGCTGGAGATGGAGACTTGAAGCTGGCAGAACCAGGGCTATTGGGCCTCCCAGGGCCTCCCGGGTGGCGTAGTGGGCTAGAGATCCAGACTTGAAGCTGGCAGAACCAGGGCTATTGGGCCTCCCAGGGCCTCCCGGGTGGCGTAGTGGGCCAGAGATCCAGACTTGAAGCTGGCAGAACCAGGGCTATTGGGCCCCCAGGGCCCCCGGGTGGCGTAGTGGGCTAGAGATCCAGACTTGAAGCTGGCAGAACCAGGGCTATTGGGCCCCCCAGGGCCTCCCGGGTGGCGTAGTGGGCTAGAGATCCAGACTTGAAGTTGGCAGAACCAGGGCTATTGGGCCTCCCAGGGCCTCCCGGGTGGCGCAGTGGTTAAGGGTGCTGTACTGCAGCGCCAGCAGTAGACCTTCGTCTCTCCCGAGCCCGTACGGGAGTTGTAGCGATGAGACAAGATAGTAGCTACTAAACAATTGGATACCACGAAATTGGGGAGAAAACGGGGTAAAATTCAAAAAAATAAATAATAAAATAAAAAAGAACCAGGGCTATGGAGAAGGGTCAGAGATCGAGCCTTGAGGATGGCAGAACCAGGGCTACAGAACAGGGCCAGAGATGGAGTCTTGAGGCTAGCAGAACCAGGGCTATGGAACAGGGTCAGAGATCGAGCCTTGAGGATGGCAGAACCAGGGCTACAGAACAGGGCCAGAGGTGGAGTCTTGAGGATGGCAGAACCAGGGCTACAGAACAGGGCCAGAGGTGGTCTTGAGGATGGCAGAACCAGGGCTACAGAACAGGGCCAGAGATGGAGTCTTGAGGCTAGCAGAACCAGGGCTATGGAACAGGGTCAGAGATCGAGCCTTGAGGATGGCAGAACCAGGGCTACAGAACAGGGCCAGAGGTGTAGTCTTGAGGATGGCAGAACCAAGGCTACAGAACAGGGCCAGAGGTGGAGTCTTGAGGATGGCAGAACCAGGGCTACAGAACAGGGCCAGAGATGGAGTCTTGAGGATGGCAGAACCAGGGCTACAGAACAGGGCCAGCGATGGAGTCTTGAGGATGGCAGAACCAGGGCTACAGAACAGGGCCAGAGATGGAGTCTTGAGGCTAGCAGAACCAGGGCTATGGAACAGGGTCAGAGATCGAGCCTTGAGGATGGCAGAACCAGGGCTATGGAGTAGGGTCAGAGATCGAGCCTTGAGGATGGCAGAACCAAGGCTACAGAACAGGGCCAGAGATGGAGTCTTGAGGCTAGCAGAACCAGGGCTATGGAGCCAGTGTCTGGACCAAGGTAGGGACGCCACATCGGTCCGTTTAGAGAGCAGTCGACACAAAGTAGAGAGAGCCATTTGTTTCATAATACATACATCCTCAGCAGGATGGGAACAAGAACATTGCCAACCATTCTTTATTTTCAATGTAAAAGGATAAGGGCTTTCTGCATACAATTTGAAGCGTAGAAAAATGGTTAAGAAAATAGATAGTGTTAGAGCAGAGGACAAACAAAGGTCCTCCTCTCCTGTCGTCAATGGCCTTCTACCTACTAATCCAGGTATATAGGCTGCATCCCAAATGCCTCCCTATTACCTATGTAGATCACTACTCCAGGGCCCATAGGTTAAAACTAGTGCACTAAACAGGAAATAGGGTACCATTTGGAACTCGGAGCCTTGTCTACTCACCAGATCCATCTGTTCCGACCAGAATAGACGAGGGAATAGTTTGGTGAGCTTGACAGTTTTTTCTTCTTCTAATTAATCCCATTGTTGCCTTGAGGTCTGAATAGAGAGTCACTCCTACCTCTGGGCTCCAGATAACGTTGACTTCCTATTATTGTTTGAGGTAAGGTTGAATGAAGGAACTTTTTTTTTTCAGGCAGAGAAAAGCAGAATAGATTGAGTTTGTTGTTGTGGATTGGGGAGGAGAAGGAGAAGAGGGAGGAGATGATGAAGGTTATCTGAGTAATAGAACAACAATCAATTAATGTCTGTACCCACCAGGCCCTGGTCAAATGTAGTATATAGGACAGGGATGCCACAAAGAAATATCTGAACTTAATTTGAATTGTTAATTATCTGCAAATCTACACAATTTTCCAGGGTGGACAGAAATATTTCAACAATTATATCCGAGTGAGAGTGACTAACAAAATCAATGGGGGGCATCCCGGTCGCTAATCAAATGGTATTGGTCGGATTAACATATTTAGCAAATGTTATTGCGGGTTGTAGTGAAATGCTTGTGTTCCTAGCTCCAACAGCGCAGTAGTATCTAACAATTCACAACAATACAAACACATCTAAAAGTAAAATAATGGAATTAATGGGATTAAGAAAAATATGAATATTTGGATGAGCAATGATGGAGTAGCATTGACTAGAATACAGTAGAATGGAGTATATACTGTACGTAAGAGATGAGTAAATCAGTATGTAAACATTATGTCTATGTATATAGGGCAGCAGCCTCCAAGGTGCAGGGTTGAGTAACCGGGTGGTAGCCGGATAGTGATGGCTATTTTAACAGTTTAATGGCCTTGAGATGAAAACTGTTTTTCAGTCTCTCAGTCCCAGCTTTGTACTGACCTCGCCTTCTGGATGATAACGGGGTGAACAGGCAGTGGCTCAGGTGGTTGATATCCTTTATGATATTTTTGGCCTTCCTGTGACATTGGGTGGTGTGGGTGTCCTGGAGGGCAGGCAGTGTGCCCCCGGTGATGCGTTGGGCAGATCGCACCACCCTCTGGAGAGCCCTGCAGTTGTGGGCGGTGCAGTTGCCTGGCAGTGATACAGCCAGACAAGATACTCTCTTGTATATCTGTAAAAGTTTATATCAAGATCATCATACTCAAAACATCCCTACAAACATCCCCAAAACATTCCTCCAACGCATACCCAAAACATCCCTACAACAGATACTCAAAACATCCCTCCAACACATACCCAAAACATCCCTACAACAGATACCCAAAACATCCCTACAACACATACCTAAAACATCGATACAACAAGATACCCAAAACATCCCTACAACAGATACCCAAAACATCCCTACAACACATACCCAAAACATCCCTACAACACATACCCAAAACATCCCTACAACAAGATACCCAAAACATCCCTACAACAGATACCCAAAACATCCCTACAACACATACCCAAAACATCCTCCAACACATACCCAAAACATCCCTACAACAGATACCCAAAACATCCCTCCAACACATACCCAAAACATCCCTACAACAGATACCCAAAACATCCCTCCAACACATACCCAAAACATCCCTACAACAGATACCCAAAACATCCCTACAACAGATACCCAAAACATCCCTACAACAGATACCCAAAACATCCCTACAACAGATACCCAAAACATCCCTACAACAAGATACCCAAAACATCCCTACAACAGATACCCAAAACATCCCTACAACAGATACCCAAAACATCCCTACAACACATACCCAAAACATCCCTACAACACATACCCAAAACATCCCTACAACAAGATACCCAAAACATCCCTCCAACACATACCCAAAACATCCCTACAACAGATACCCAAAACATCCCTCCAACACATACCCAAAACATCCCTACAACAGATACCCAAAACATCCCTCCAACACATACCCAAAACATCCCTACAACAGATACCCAAAACATCCCTACAACAGATACCCAAAACATCCCTACAACAGATACCCAAAACATCCCTACAACAGATACCCAAAACATCCCTACAACAAGATACCCAAAACATCCCTACAACAAGATACCCAAAACATCCCTCCAACACATACCCAAAACATCCCTACAACAGATACCCAAAACATCCCTCCAACACATGCCCAAAACATCCCTCCAACACATGCCCAAAACACATACCCAAAACATCCCTCCAAAACATCCCTACAACATATACCCAAAACATCCCTCCAACACATACCCAAAACATCCCTCCAACACATGCCCAAAACATCCCTACATACACACACACACAAACACACATACCCAAAACATCCATACACACACACACACCCACACACACATAAACAGGCATACCCAAAACATCCCTACACACACACACACAGTGGTCACTCTGACAGAGCTCCAGAGTTCCTCTGCGGAGATGGGAGAACCTTCCAGAAGGACAACCACCCCTGAAGCACTCCAACAATCAGGCCTTTATGATAGAGTGGCCAAACGGAAGCCACTCCTCAGTAAAAGGCACATGACAGCCCACTTGGAGTTTGCCAAGAGGCACCTAAAGAACTCTGACCATGAGAAAGATGAAACCAAGATTGAACTTTTTAGCATGAATGACAAGCTTCACATCCGTTGGAAACTTGGCACCATCCCTATGGTGAAGCATGGTGGTGGTGACAGCTTTATGCTGTGGGCATGTTTTTCAGAGGCAGGAACTGAGAGACGAGTCAGGATCGAGGGAAAGATTAACGGAGCAAATTACAGAGAGATCTTTGATGAAAACCTGCTCCAGAGAGCTACGGACCTAAGACTGGGGGTGAAGGTTCATCTTCCAACTGGACAACGAACCTAAGCACCCAGCCAAGACAACACAGGAGTGGCTTCGGGACAAGTCTCTGAATGTTCTTGATTGGCCCAGCCAGAGCCCGGACTTGAACCCGATTGAATATCTCTGGAGAGAGACCTGAAAATAGCTGTGCAGTGACACTCCCCATCCGGCCTGACAGAGTTTGAGACGATCTGCAGAGAAGAATGGGAGAATCCCCTATATACAGCTGTGCTAAGTTTGTAGTGTCATACCCAAGAAGACTCGAGGCGTAACACTTCTGTCATCTGCTAACTTAATGATGGTGTTGGAGTCGTGTCTGGCCACGCGGTCGTGGGTGAACAGGGAGTACAAGAGGGGACTGAGCACACACCCCTGGGGGACTCCAGTGTTGAGAATCAGCGTGGCAGATGTGTTGCTACTTACCCTCACCACCTAGGGGTTGCCCGTCAGGAAGTTCAGGATCCAGTTGCAGAGGGAGGTGTTTAGTCCCAGGATCCTTAGCTTAGTGATGAGCTTTTAGGGTACTATGGTGTTCAACTCTGAGCTGTAGTCAATGAATAGCATTCACAGGAAGGTGTTCCTTTTGTCCAGAGATTGCATCATCTGTGTATCTGTTTGGGCGGTATGCAAATTGGAGTGGGTCTAGGGTTTCTGGAATAATGGTGTTGATGTGAGCCATTACCAGCGTTTCAAAGCACTTCATGGCTACGGATGTGTGTCCTACAGGTCGGTAGTAATTTAGGCAGGTTGCTTTAGTGTTCTTGGGCACAGGGACTATGGTAGTCTGCTTAAAACATGTTGGTATTACAGACTTAGTCAGGAACATGTTGAAAATGTCAGTGAAGACACATGCCAGTTAGTCAGCACATGCCCGGAGCACACGTCCTGGTAATCCATCTGGCCCTGCAGCCTTGTGTATGTTGACCTGTTTAAAGGTCTTACACACGTCAGCTACGGAGAGCGTGATCACACAGTCATCCAGAACAGCTGATGCTCTCATGCATGCCTCAGTGTTGCTTGCCTCGAAGTGAGCATAGAAGTGGTTTAGCTCATCTGGTAGGCTCATGTCACTGGGCAGCTCGCGGCTGTGCTTCCCTTTGTCGTCTGTAATAGTTTACAAGCCCCTGAAAGTCAAGAGGTCTGAATACCATCCCAAAGCGATTTAACTACAGTCACAATATTACATTATATTATAATATTATATTATATAATTACTGATTACAGTGATTGAACTGCCATCCAACTTCTGTCCATCATTCTCAAACTAATACGTGCTGCTACTACTGCTCTCTTACTCACTATGGCAGTAAGCACACACACACAAACACACCGTACACACACAAACATACACACACACACACACACACACACACACACACACACACACACACACACACACACACACACACACACACACACACACACACACACACACACACACACACACACACACACACACACACACACACACACACACACACACACATACATCATACACACACACACACACACACACACACACACACACACACACACACACACACACACACACACACACACACACACACACACACACACACACACACACACACACACACACACACACACACACACACACACACACACACCGTACACTAACAAACACACACAAACACACCGTACACACACAAACACAGCATAGACACACAAACAAACACACACACACACAATCTGTACAAGAACAGTGGGAGGCTTGTGGGTTACCAAGGTGATTTTTCAACTTCCCAGATGGTTGTTGAATGGTGTTGTCATTAGTCACAAACATGGTAGTAATACATAAGACAGATCACTGGGGGGGTATGTATGTGAGTGAGTGAGTGAGTGAGTGAGTGAGTGAGTGAGTGAGTGAGTGAGTGAGTGAGTGAGAAATCAGTAGTAAAGTACAAGACAGAGCACTAGGTCTTCTTCCACCCTGACCCCAATCACCACACAGCATATTGCTGGAAATAAAATGAAAGATTGATTTTCCACTGTCCAGCCTCCTCCTCACCTCTTCTCTCCTGGTCTCCTTTTCCTCCCTCCCTGTCTCCTCCTCTCTCCCTATCTACTCCTCTCCTCCTCTCCCCCTTCTCTCCTCCTCTACACCTCTCTCCTCCTCTCCCCTTCTCTCCTTCTGTCCTCTTCTCTCCCTGTCTCCTCCTCTCCCCCTCTCTCCGTCTCCTCCTCTTTCCTGGTCTCCTTCTCTCCTCCTCTCGCTTCGAGGCAAGCAACACTGAGGCATGCATGAGAGCATCAGCTGTTCCGGACGACTGCGTGATCACAGCTAAGGACTGTGTCCAGGCACTCCGCGTTGCGTCGTGCTCTTAGCCGTGGTATATTGGCCATATTTCACACCCCCTGGGGCCGTAATTGTTTAATGTTGTTCTCGCCCCCCCTGCACATCCGCTCAAGAAAAAACAATAGCCCGTGGCTGAATGTAGTTGATGATTCCTGCTCTACTCCTTCACCCCTCCAGGAACACACACTGTTTTAGTTGGGCTTTTAATCCGGGTAAATGACTTTAACAAGATTGATGCATGTACAACCCAGTGGTTTTCCACATCTTTATTATTATTATTATTATTATTATTATTATTATTATTATTGTTATTATTATTATTATTATTATTTAAACACAAACTACCACAGAGTAAAGAACATGTAAGTATAGAGTACGGCAGGTCAGAGGTCAACTCATCCTGGTCCGTCTCCAGCCGTATGGTGTTAATGTGTTCATTAGACATCACGGCAGGTCAGAGGTCAACTCATCCTGGTCCGTCTCCCGCCGTATGGTGGTAGTGTGTTCATTAGACATCACGGCAGGTCAGAGGTCAACTCATCCTGGTCCGTCTCCCTCCGTATGGTGGTAGTGTGTTCATTAGACATCACGGCAGGTCAGAGGTCAACTCATCCTGGTCTGTCTCCCTTCGTATGGTGTTAATGTGTTCATTAGACATCACGGCAGGTCAGAGGTCAACTCATCCTGGTCCGTCTCCCGCCGTATGGTGGTAGTGTGTTCATTAGACATCACGGCAGGTCAGAGGTCAACTCATCCTGGTCTGTCTCCCTTCGTATGGTGTTAATGTGTTCCTGTGTGGTCCTGTGTAGCTCAGTTGGTAGAGCATGGCGCTTGTAACGCCAGGGTAGTGGGTTCGATCCCCGGGACCACCCATGCGTAGAATGTATGCACACATGACTGTAAGTCGCTTTGGATAAAAGCGTCTGCTAAATGGCATATATATTATTATTATTATTATTATTGTTCATTAGACATCACGGCAGGTCAGAGGTCAACTCATCCTGGTCTGTCTCCCTTCGTATGGTGTTAATGTGTTCATTAGATATCACGGCAGGTCAGAGGTCAACTCATCCCGGGCTCTACTTTCGGTTGGTGCTCAGGCGGCCACTAAGGTGGTGCACGTCAGTTAACATTTTTGTCACGTAAAAACTGGTGCACTGGCAGGGTTGATCATTTACCTGTCATTTACGCCGAGGTGGTGGTCATATGTTTTGCCGTGTCCTCAGAAAACATGCCTCAGTTTGTCAGTTTCAGTCGGCGCAACGAGGGATATGTAAAGGTTCAATGCAGCTGTTTTTATCTCAATATCAAATCCTTTCTGGGTAACAATTAAGTACACTTACTGAAATGGTGATGGTCTCCCGAGTGACGCAGGCGGTCTAAGACACTGCTTCACAGTGCTAGAGGGATCACTACAGACCCGGGTCCGATTCCGGGGCTGTATCACAACCCGGCCGTGACGGCACACAATTGGCCCAGCATCGTCCGGATTAGGGGAGCTGGCGCACCTCGGTCGTCAGGTGAACCATGTTTTCCTCTAACACATTGGTGCGGCTGGCTTCCGGGTTAAGCGGGTGGTTTGTTAAGAAGCGCGGTTTGGCGGGTCATGTTTCGTAAGGACGCATGACTCGAGCATCACTTCCCAAGCCTGTTGGGGAGTTGCAGTGATAAGACAAGATTGAAATTGGGGAGAAAAAGTTGGGTAACATATATATATATATATATATATTTATTATTAAAAGGGTCAAAAAGATACAAAATAGGTCATCAGGCATTCCAAAACAGATCATCAGGCATTCCAAAACAGGCCATCAGGCATTCCAAAACAGGTCATCAGGCATTCCAAAACAGATCATCAGGCATTCCAAAACAGGCCATCAGGCATTCCAAAACAGGTCATCAGGCATTCCAAAACAGGTCATCAGGCATTCCAAAACAGGTCATCAGGCATTCCAAAACAGGTCATCAGGCATTCCAAAACAGGCCATCAGGCATTCCAAAACAGGCCATCAGGCATTCCAAAACAGGTCATCAGGCATTCCAAAACAGGCCATCAGGCATTCCAAAACAGGCCATCAGGCATTCCAAAACAGGTCATCAGGCATTCCAAAACAGGCCATCAGGCATTCCAAAACAGGCCATCAGGCATTCCAAAACAGGTCATCAGGCATTCCAAAACAGGTCATCAGGCATTCCAAAACAGGCCATCAGGCATTCCAAAACAGGTCATCAGGCATTCCAAAACAGGTCATCAGGCATTCCAAAACAGGTCATCAGGCATTCCAAAACAGGTCATCAGGCATTCCAAAACAGATCATCAGGCATTCCAAAACAGGCCATCAGGCATTCCAAAACAGGTCATCAGGCATTCCAAAACAGGTCATCAGGCATTCCAAAACAGGTCATCAGGCATTCCAAAACAGGCCATCAGGCATTCCAAAACAGGCCATCAGGCATTCCAAAACAGGTCATCAGGCATTCCAAAACAGGTCATCAGGCATTCCAAAACAGATCATCAGGCATTCCAAAACAGGCCATCAGGCATTCCAAAACAGGTCATCAGGCATTCCAAAACAGGTCATCAGGCATTCCAAAACAGGTCATCAGGCATTCCAAAACAGGTCATCAGGCATTCCAAAACAGGCCATCAGGCATTCCAAAACAGGCCATCAGGCATTCCAAAACAGGTCATCAGGCATTCCAAAACAGGCCATCAGGCATTCCAAAACAGGCCATCAGGCATTCCAAAACAGGTCATCAGGCATTCCAAAACAGGCCATCAGGCATTCCAAAACAGGCCATCAGGCATTCCAAAACAGGTCATCAGGCATTCCAAAACAGGTCATCAGGCATTCCAAAACAGGCCATCAGGCATTCCAAAACAGGCCATCAGGCATTCCAAAACAGGCCATCAGGCATTCCAAAACAGGTCATCAGGCATTCCAAAACAGGCCATCAGGCATTCCAAAACAGATCATCAGGCATTCCAAAACAGATCATCAGGCATTCCAAAACAGGTCATCAGGCATTCCAAAACAGATCATCAGGCATTCCAAAACAGATCATCAGGCATTCCAAAACAGATCATCAGGCATTCCAAAACAGATCATCAGGCATTCCAAAACAGATCACCAGGCATTCCAAAACAGGCCATCAGGCATTCCAAAACAGATCATCAGGCATTCCAAAACAGATCATCAGGCATTCCAAAACAGATCATCAGGCATTCCAAAACAGATTCAAAACAGATCATCAGGCATTCCAAAACAGTTCATCAGGCATTCCAAAACAGTATCTTAGTACTTGTCTTAGTATCTTAGTAGTAATGGTCAATGATTTAACCAGCGGATCACCTTATTGATACATCAACATGTTTTATAAAAATATTACCAGCAGCAAAACAGTCAACTGTCATTCCACTTTTATTTATTTTTTTATTCAACATTGTTTTTGTCCAGATTCTGTAAAAAAAACTCAGTATTCTTTTCTTTTTTCAGTAAATATTTTGTTCAGTAAATCTTTTCTTTTCATTGGCCAGTCTGAGATATGGCTTTTTCTCTGGAACTCTGCCTAGAAGGTCAGCATGCCTGAGTCACCTCTTCACTGTTGACGTTGAGACTGGTGTTTTGCGGCTACTATTTAATGAAGCTGCCAGGTGAGGACTTGTGAGGCATCTGTTTCTCAAACTAGACACTCTAATCTTCTTGTAATCTTGCTCAGTTGTGCACCGGGGCCTCCCACTCCTCTTTCTATTCTGGTTAGAACCAGTTTGCGCTGTTCTGTGAAGGGAGTAGGACACAGCATTGTACGAGATCTTCAGTTTCTTGGCAATTTATCACATGCAATAGCCTTCATTTCTCAGAACAAGAATAGACTGACTAGTTTCAGAAGAAAGGTCTTTGTTTCTGGCCATTTTGAGCCTGTGCCCACAAATGCTGATGCTCCAGATACTCAACTAGTCTAAAGGAGGACAGTTTTATTGCTTTTTTAATCAGGACAACAGTTTTCAGCTTTGCTAACATGATTCCAAAATGTTTTTGTAATGATCATTTAGCCTTTTAAAATGATCAACTTGGATTATCTATAACACAAAGTGCCATTGGAACACAGGAGTGATGGTTGCTGATAATGGGCCTCTGTACGCCTATGTAGGTATTCCATTAAAAAATCAGCCGTTTCCAGCTGCAATAGTCATTTACAACATTAACAATGTCTACACTGTATTTCTGATCAATTTGATGTTATTTTAATGGGAAAAAAACAAGGACATTTCTAAGTGACCCCAAAACTTTTGAATAGTAGTGTGGTCCTCTCTGTGTACATCGTCAACTCTCTCCCTCACTCCTCTCTTTAGTCATCTCTCTCCCTCACTCCTCTCTTTAGTCATCTCTCTCCCTCACGCCTCTCTTTAGTCATCTCTCTCCCTCACACCTCTCTTTAGTCATCTCTCTCCCTCTCTCCTCTCTTTAGTCATCTCTCTCCCTCACGCCTCTCTTTAGTCATCTCTCTCCCTCACGCCTCTCTTTAGTCATCTCTCTCCCTCACGCCTCTCTTTAGTCATCTCTCTCCCTCACGCCTCTCTTTAGTCATCTCTCTCCCTCACTCCTCTCTTTAGTCATCT
>NC_060193.1:49966337-49988837 GCF_021184085.1 Oncorhynchus gorbuscha
TTAGCATGATAAAGGCTAGATGTCAGAGGAACAGCCCTTTACAACTAACAGGAGGGTCATCAGGGTAGGGTAGGGGGTGGGTGGGGGGGCAGGGGAGAGGAGAGTGGTTGTTAGGGGTGGGTGAGGGGTAGGGGATAGTGGGGGGCTCTGACCGTGTCAAAACACCTGGTACTCCTGGATCTTAGACCAACTACTCACGCAGGTCCAGGATTCGTTTCACTCAGGGTTAGTTTACGTTTCACACATGCGATTTATGGCGCAGATCAGGGTTCCAAATGTTCCAGGCTCCAGATCACAAGGGGATATGTGTAAAGGCCCTTAGGCTATCTCTCCGCAGTAGAGCCTGTCAATATTTGATGGATTTGTGAGTGCAATAAAATGATATTGTGGTTTAAGGAGATTGCTATCCCTGTTGTTTTGTGTTGTGATTTGTGCCTGGGGTGTTTCTATGAAGATAACAAGCATCTCACTAAACCAGTCTCTCACTACAGGGTAATGTAATATAATGTAAGGTGATGTATTGTATCGTATTGTATTGTAATGTAAGGTAATGTAAGGTCATGTATTGTATTGTAAGGTAAGATAGCACGATAAAATGTATTGTAATGTAAGGTAATGTAAGGTCATGTATTGTATTGTAAGGTAATGCATTGTAGTGTAATGTAAGGTAATGTAAGTTAATGTATTGTAATGTAAGGTCATATATTGTATTGTAAGGTAATGTATTGTATTGTAAGGTATTCTATTGTAATGTAAGGTAATGTATTGTATTGTAAGGTATTCTATTGTAATGTAAGGTAATGTATTGTATTGTAAGGTATTCTATTGTAATGTAAGGTAATGTATTGTATTGTAAGGTATTCTATTGTAATGCAAGGTAATGTATTGTAATGTAAGGTCATGTATTGTATTGTAAGGTAATGTATTCTATTGTAATGTAAGGTAATGTAAGGTCATATATTGTATTGTAAGGTAATGTATTCTATTGTAATGTAAGGTAATGTAAGTTATTGTAATGTAAGGTAATGTAAGGACTGTAATCTATTGTAAGGTATTGTATTATTATGTATTGTACGGTATTGTGATGTAATGTATTGTAAGATAATGTAAGGTCATGTAAGGCAATGCATTCTAATGTAAGGTTATGTGAGGTAAGGTAATATAATATAAAGGTAACATCAGGTAATGTAATGTAAGGTAAGATCACTTAAGGTTATGCAAGGTAATGTAAGGTAATGTAATGTAAGGCCATGTCAGGTAATGTAAGGTAATGTAAGGCTATGTAAGGTAATGTAAGTTAAGGTGATGTGAGGTTATGTGAGGCAAGGTAATGTAAGGTAATGTAAGGTTATGCAAGGTTATGTAAGGTAAGATCACTTAAGGTTATGCAAGGTAATGTAAGGTAATGTAACATAAGGTTATGTGAGGCAATGCAATATAACATAAGGTCATGTCAGGTAATGTAAGGTAATGTAACGTAAGGTTATGTGAGGCAAGGTAATATAATGTAAGGTCATGTCAGGTAATGTAAGGCTATGTAAGGTAATGTGAGGTAAGGTAATGTAAGGTTATGTGAGGTAAGGTAATGTGAGGTAAGGTAATGTAAGGTATACGTTCACAATTGACTGGTGTAATAGTTTCTCCACTTCTTCAGCTGTCACTCATACACACCTTCAGTGCATGAGTCTCAAATGGCACCCTATTCCCTATATGGATCCTGGTTAAAAGTAGTGCACTACATAGGGAAAAGGGTGCTCACACAGTCTCAATGACCGTATTAAAATGGTTGCCTCTCTTTTTCTCCTCCTTTACACACCCAGTGATTTATAGAGGCTATCAGCCCTTCAGTGCAGCCCCTTCATTTCAGATTAAGGTGTGTGTGTGTGTGTGTGTGTGTGTGTGTGTGTGTGTGTGTGTGTGTGTGTGTGTGTGTGTGTGTGTGTGTGTGTGTGTGTGTGTGTGTGTGTGTGTGTGTGTGTGTGTGTGTGTGTGTGTGTGTGTGTGTGTGTGTGTGTGTGTGTGTGTGTGTGTGAGCTTGTATTACTACCCTTGTGGGTACTGCAAATCACTCACAATCTCCACAAGGATTGTAAAATAAGGAACATTTTCCCTCGTGGGGACATTTCCCACATTCCCATGAGGACAAACTGCTGTTTTAAGCTTGGTTTAAGGTTAGGTTTAAGGTTAGGTTTAATGTTAGGTTTAAGGTTAGGGTTAAGGTTAGGTTTAAGGTTAAGGTTAGGGTTAAGGTTAGGTTTAATGTTAGGGTTAAGGTTAGGGTTATGGTTAGATTTAAGGTTAGGTTTAAGGTAAGGTTTAAGGTTAGAATAAGGGTTTTGTTTAGGGGTTAGGGAAATAGGATTTTGAATGGAAATACATTTCAGGTTCCCACAAAGATAGTTTAAACATATGCTGTGTGTGTTTGTTTGGTTTTACTATCCTTTTGGGTACCAGAAGTCATCACAAAGTTATTAAATCAATGGACAGGTCATCATTCCCCACAAGGAAAAGGCCATATTAGGGTTAGGGTTAGGTGATAATTAAGGTTAGGGGTTAGGTTACAATTAAGGTTAGGGGTTAGGGGTTAGGTGATAATTAAGGTTAGGGGTTAGGTTACAATTAAGGTTAGGGGTTAGGGGTTAGGTTATAATTAAGGTTAGGGGTTAGGTTACAATTAAGGTTAGGGGTTAGGTTATAATTAAGGTTAGGGTTTAGGGGTTAGGTTATAATTAAGGTTAGGGGTTAGGTTACAATTAAGGTTAGGGGTTAGGTTACAATTAAGGTTAGGGGTTAGGGGTTAGGTTACAATTAAGTTTAGGGGTTAGGGGTTAGGTTACAATTAAGGTTAGGGGTTAGGTTACAATTAAGGTTAGGGTTTAGGGGTTAGGTTATAATTAAGGTTAGGGGTTAGGTTACAATTAAGGTTAGGGGTTAGGGGTTAGGGGTTAGGTTACAATTAAGGTTAGGGGTTAGGTTACAATTAAGGTTAGGGGTTAGGTTACAATTAAGGTTAGGGTTTAGGGGTTAGGTTATAATTAAGGTTAGGGTTTAGGGTTTAGGGGTTAGGTTACAATTAAGGTTAGGGTTTAGGGGTTAGGGGTTAGGTTACAATTAAGATTAGGGGTTAGGTTACAATTAAGGTTAGGGGTTAGGTTACAATTGAGGTTAGGGGTTAGGTTACAATTAAGGTTAGGGGTTAGGGGTTAGGGGTTAGGTTACAATTAAGGTTAGGGGTTAGGTTACAATTAAGGTTAGGGGTTAGGTTATAATTAAGGTTAGGGGTTAGGTTACAATTAAGGTTAGGGGTTAGGTTACAATTAAGGTTAGGGGTTAGGGGTTAGGTTACAATTAAGGTTAGGGGTTAGGGGTTAGGTTACAATTAAGGTTAGGGGTTAGGTTACAATTAAGGTTAGGGTTTAGGGGTTAGGTTATAATTAAGGTTAGGGGTTAGGTTACAATTAAGGTTAGGGGTTAGGTTACAATTAAGGTTAGGGGTTAGGGGTTAGGTTACAATTAAGGTTAGGGGTTAGGTTATAATTAAGGTTAGGGGTTAGGTTACAATTAAGGTTAGGGGTTAGGGGTTAGGGGTTAGGTTACAATTAAGGTTAGGGGTTAGGTTACAATTAAGGTTAGGGGTTAGGGGTTAGGTTACAATTAAGGTTAGGGGTTAGGTTATAATTAAGGTTAGGGGTTAGGTTACAATTAAGGTTAGGGTTTAGGGGTTAGGTTATAATTAAGGTTAGGGTTTAGGGTTTAGGGGTTAGGTTACAATTAAGGTTAGGGTTTAGGGGTTAGGGGTTAGGTTACAATTAAGGTTAGGGGTTAGGTTACAATTAAGGTTAGGGGTTAGGTTACAATTAAGGTTAGAGGTTAGGTTACAATTAAGGTTAGGGGTTAGGTTACAATTGAGGTTAGGGGTTAGGGGTTAGGTTACAATTAAGGTTAGGGGTTAGGGGTTAGGGGTTAGGTTACAATTAAGGTTAGGGGTTAGGTTACAATTAAGGTTAGGGGTTAGGTTATAATTAAGGTTAGGGGTTAGGTTACAATTAAGGTTAGGGGTTAGGGGTTAGGTTACAATTAAGGTTAGGGGTTAGGGGTTAGGTTACAATTAAGGTTAGGGGTTAGGGGTTAGGTTACAATTAAGGTTAGGGGTTAGGTTACAATTAAGGTTAGGGTTTAGGGGTTAGGTTATAATTAAGGTTAGGGGTTAGGTTACAATTAAGGTTAGGGGTTAGGTTACAATTAAGGTTAGGGGTTAGGGGTTAGGTTACAATTAAGGTTAGGGGTTAGGTTATAATTAAGGTTAGGGGTTAGGTTACAATTAAGGTTAGGGTTTAGGGGTTAGGTTATAATTAAGGTTAGGGGTTAGGTTACAATTAAGGTTAGGGGTTAGGTTACAATTAAGGTTAGGGGTTAGGGGTTAGGTTACAATTAAGGTTAGGGGTTAGGTTACAATTAAGGTTAGGGGTTAGGTTACAATTAAGGTTAGGGGTTAGGTTATAATTAAGGTTAGGGGTTAGGTTACAATTAAGGTTAGGGGTTAGGTTACAATTAAGGTTAGGGGTTAGGTTATAATTAAGGTTAGGGGTTAGGGGTTAGGTTACAATTAAGGTTAGGGGTTAGGTTATAATTAAGGTTAGGGGTTAGGTTACAATTAAGGTTAGGGTTTAGGGGTTAGGTTATAATTACGGTTATGGGTTAGGGGTTAGGTTACAATTAAGGTTAGGGGTTAGGGGTTAGGTTATAATTAAGGTTAGGGGTTAGGTTACAATTAAGGTTAGGGGTTAGGTTACAATTAAGGTTAGGGGTTAGGTTATAATTAAGGTTAGGGGTTAGGGGTTAGGTTATAATTAAGGTTATGGGTTAGGGGTTAGGTTACAATTAAGGTTAGGGGTTAGGGGTTAGGTTATAATTAAGGTTAGGGGTTAGGTTACAATTAAGGTTATGGGTTAGGGGTTAGGTTACAATTAAGGTTAGGGGTTAGGTTATAATTAAGGTTAGGGGTTAGGTTACAATTAAGGTTAGGGTTTAGGGGTTAGGTTATAATTAAGGTTATGGGTTAGGGGTTAGGTTATAATTAAGGTTAGGGGTTAGGTTACAATTAAGGTTAGGGGTTAGGTTATAATTAAGGTTAGGGTTTAGGGGTTAGGTTATAATTAAGGTTAGGGGTTAGGTTACAATTAAGGTTAGGGGTTAGGTTACAATTAAGGTTAGGGGTTAGGGTTAGGTTACAATTAAGTTTAGGGGTTAGGGGTTAGGTTACAATTAAGGTTAGGGGTTAGGTTACAATTAAGGTTAGGGTTTAGGGGTTAGGTTATAATTAAGGTTAGGGGTTAGGTTACAATTAAGGTTAGGGGTTAGGGGTTAGGGGTTAGGTTACAATTAAGGTTAGGGGTTAGGTTACAATTAAGGTTAGGGGTTAGGTTACAATTAAGGTTAGGGTTTAGGGGTTAGGTTATAATTAAGGTTAGGGTTTAGGGTTTAGGGTTAGGTTACAATTAAGGTTAGGGTTTAGGGGTTAGGGGTTAGGTTACAATTAAGATTAGGGTTAGGTTACAATTAAGGTTAGGGGTTAGGTTACAATTGAGGTTAGGGGTTAGGTTACAATTAAGGTTAGGGGTTAGGGGTTAGGGGTTAGGTTACAATTAAGGTTAGGGGTTAGGTTACAATTAAGGTTAGGGGTTAGGTTATAATTAAGGTTAGGGGTTAGGTTACAATTAAGGTTAGGGGTTAGGGGTTAGGTTACAATTAAGGTTAGGGGTTAGGGGTTAGGTTACAATTAAGGTTAGGGGTTAGGTTACAATTAAGGTTAGGGTTTAGGGGTTAGGTTATAATTAAGGTTAGGGGTTAGGTTACAATTAAGGTTAGGGGTTAGGTTACAATTAAGGTTAGGGGTTAGGGGTTAGGTTACAATTAAGGTTAGGGGTTAGGTTATAATTAAGGTTAGGGGTTAGGTTACAATTAAGGTTAGGGGTTAGGGGTTAGGGGTTAGGTTACAATTAAGGTTAGGGGTTAGGTTACAATTAAGGTTAGGGGTTAGGGGTTAGGTTACAATTAAGTTTAGGGGTTAGGTTATAATTAAGGTTAGGGGTTAGGTTACAATTAAGGTTAGGGTTTAGGGGTTAGGTTATAATTAAGGTTAGGGTTTAGGGTTTAGGGGTTAGGTTACAATTAAGGTTAGGGTTTAGGGGTTAGGGGTTAGGTTACAATTAAGGTTAGGGGTTAGGTTACAATTAAGGTTAGGGGTTAGGTTACAATTAAGGTTAGAGGTTAGGTTACAATTAAGGTTAGGGGTTAGGTTACAATTGAGGTTAGGGGTTAGGTTACAATTAAGGTTAGGGGTTAGGGGTTAGGGGTTAGGTTACAATTAAGGTTAGGGGTTAGGTTACAATTAAGGTTAGGGGTTAGGTTATAATTAAGGTTAGGGGTTAGGTTACAATTAAGGTTAGGGGTTAGGGGTTAGGTTACAATTAAGGTTAGGGGTTAGGGGTTAGGTTACAATTAAGGTTAGGGGTTAGGTTATAATTAAGGTTAGGGGTTAGGTTACAATTAAGGTTAGGGTTTAGGGGTTAGGTTATAATTAAGGTTAGGGGTTAGGTTACAATTAAGGTTAGGGGTTAGGTTACAATTAAGGTTAGGGGTTAGGGGTTAGGTTACAATTAAGGTTAGGGTTAGGTTACAATTAAGGTTAGGGGTTAGGTTACAATTAAGGTTAGGGGTTAGGTTATAATTAAGGTTAGGGGTTAGGTTACAATTAAGGTTAGGGGTTAGGTTACAATTAAGGTTAGGGGTTAGGTTATAATTAAGGTTAGGGGTTAGGGGTTAGGTTACAATTAAGGTTAGGGGTTAGGTTATAATTAAGGTTAGGGGTTAGGTTACAATTAAGGTTAGGGTTTAGGGGTTAGGTTATAATTAAGGTTATGGGTTAGGGGTTAGGTTACAATTAAGGTTAGGGGTTAGGGGTTAGGTTATAATTAAGGTTAGGGGTTAGGTTACAATTAAGGTTAGGGGTTAGGTTACAATTAAGGTTAGGGGTTAGGTTATAATTAAGGTTAGGGGTTAGGGGTTAGGTTATAATTAAGGTTATGGGTTAGGGGTTAGGTTACAATTAAGGTTAGGGGTTAGGGGTTAGGTTATAATTAAGGTTAGGGGTTAGGTTACAATTAAGGTTATGGGTTAGGGGTTAGGTTACAATTAAGGTTAGGGGTTAGGGGTTAGGTTATAATTAAGGTTAGGGGTTAGGTTACAATTAAGGTTAGGGTTTAGGGGTTAGGTTATAATTAAGGTTATGGGTTAGGGGTTAGGTTACAATTAAGGTTAGGGGTTAGGGGTTAGGTTATAATTAAGGTTAGGGATTAGGTTACAATTAAGGTTAGGGGTTAGGTTACAATTAAGGTTAGGGGTTAGGTTACAATTAAGGTTAGGGGTTAGGGGTTAGGTTACAATTAAGGTTAGGGGTTAGGTTACAATTAAGGTTAGGGGTTAGGTTACAATTAAGGTTAGAGGTTAGGTTACAATTAAGGTTAGGGGTTAGGTTACAATTGAGGTTAGGGGTTAGGTTACAATTAAGGTTAGGGGTTAGGGGTTAGGGGTTAGGTTACAATTAAGGTTAGGGGTTAGGTTACAATTAAGGTTAGGGGTTAGGTTATAATTAAGGTTAGGGTTAGGTTACAATTAAGGTTAGGGGTTAGGTTACAATTAAGGTTAGGGGTTAGGGGTTAGGTTACAATTAAGGTTAGGGGTTAGGTTACAATTAAGGTTAGGGGTTAGGTTACAATTAAGGTTAGGGGTTAGGGGTTAGGTTACAATTAAGGTTAGGGGTTAGGTTATAATTAAGGTTAGGGGTTAGGTTACAATTAAGGTTAGGTTTAGGGGTTAGGTTATAATTAAGGTTAGGGGTTAGGTTACAATTAAGGTTAGGGGTTAGGTTACAATTAAGGTTAGGGGTTAGGGGTTAGGTTACAATTAAGGTTAGGGGTTAGGTTACAATTAAGGTTAGGGGTTAGGTTACAATTAAGGTTAGGGGTTAGGGGTTAGGTTATAATTAAGGTTAGGGGTTAGGTTACAATTAAGGTTAGGGGTTAGGTTACAATTAAGGTTAGGGGTTAGGTTATAATTAAGGTTAGGGGTTAGGGGTTAGGTTACAATTAAGGTTAGGGGTTAGGGGTTAGGTTATAATTAAGGTTAGGGGTTAGGTTACAATTAAGGTTAGGGTTTAGGGGTTAGGTTATAATTAAGGTTATGGGTTAGGGGTTAGGTTACAATTAAGGTTAGGGGTTAGGGGTTAGGTTATAATTAAGGTTAGGGGTTAGGTTACAATTAAGGTTAGGGGTTAGGTTACAATTAAGGTTAGGGGTTAGGTTATAATTAAGGTTAGGGGTTAGGGGTTAGGTTATAATTAAGGTTATGGGTTAGGGGTTAGGTTACAATTAAGGTTAGGGGTTAGGGGTTAGGTTATAATTAAGGTTAGGGGTTAGGTTACAATTAAGGTTATGGGTTAGGGGTTAGGTTACAATTAAGGTTAGGGGTTAGGGGTTAGGTTATAATTAAGGTTAGGGGTTAGGTTACAATTAAGGTTAGGGTTTAGGGGTTAGGTTATAATTAAGGTTATGGGTTAGGGGTTAGGTTATAATTAAGGTTAGGGGTTAGGTTACAATTAAGGTTAGGGGTTAGGTTATAATTAAGGTTAGGGTTTAGGGGTTAGGTTATAATTAAGGTTAGGGGTTAGGTTACAATTAAGGTTAGGGGTTAGGTTACAATTAAGGTTAGGGGTTAGGGGTTAGGTTACAATTAAGTTTAGGGGTTAGGGGTTAGGTTACAATTAAGGTTAGGGGTTAGGTTACAATTAAGGTTAGGGTTTAGGGGTTAGGTTATAATTAAGGTTAGGGGTTAGGTTACAATTAAGGTTAGGGGTTAGGGGTTAGGTTACAATTAAGGTTAGGGGTTAGGTTACAATTAAGGTTAGGGGTTAGGTTACAATTAAGGTTAGGGTTTAGGGGTTAGGTTATAATTAAGGTTAGGGTTTAGGGTTTAGGGGTTAGGTTACAATTAAGGTTAGGGTTTAGGGGTTAGGGGTTAGGTTACAATTAAGGTTAGGGGTTAGGTTACAATTAAGGTTAGGGGTTAGGTTACAATTAAGGTTAGAGGTTAGGTTACAATTAAGGTTAGGGGTTAGGTTACAATTGAGGTTAGGGGTTAGGTTACAATTAAGGTTAGGGGTTAGGGGTTAGGGTTAGGTTACAATTAAGGTTAGGGGTTAGGTTACAATTAAGGTTAGGGGTTAGGTTATAATTAAGGTTAGGGGTTAGGTTACAATTAAGGTTAGGGGTTAGGGGTTAGGTTACAATTAAGGTTAGGGGTTAGGGGTTAGGTTACAATTAAGGTTAGGGGTTAGGGGTTAGGTTACAATTAAGGTTAGGGGTTAGGTTACAATTAAGGTTAGGGTTTAGGGGTTAGGTTATAATTAAGGTTAGGGGTTAGGTTACAATTAAGGTTAGGGGTTAGGTTACAATTAAGGTTAGGGGTTAGGGGTTAGGTTACAATTAAGGTTAGGGGTTAGGTTATAATTAAGGTTAGGGGTTAGGTTACAATTAAGGTTAGGGGTTAGGGGTTAGGTTACAATTAAGGTTAGGGTTTAGGGGTTAGGTTATAATTAAGGTTAGGGTTTAGGGTTTAGGGGTTAGGTTACAATTAAGGTTAGGGTTTAGGGGTTAGGGGTTAGGTTACAATTAAGGTTAGGGGTTAGGTTACAATTAAGGTTAGGGGTTAGGTTACAATTAAGGTTAGAGGTTAGGTTACAATTAAGGTTAGGGGTTAGGTTACAATTGAGGTTAGGGTTTAGGGGTTAGGTTATAATTAAGGTTAGGGGTTAGGTTACAATTAAGGTTAGGGGTTAGGGGTTAGGGGTTAGGGGTTAGGTTACAATTAAGGTTAGGGGTTAGGTTACAATTAAGGTTAGGGGTTAGGTTACAATTAAGGTTAGGGTTTAGGGGTTAGGTTATAATTAAGGTTAGGGTTTAGGGTTTAGGGGTTAGGTTACAATTACGGTTAGGGTTTAGGGGTTAGGGGTTAGGTTACAATTAAGGTTAGGGGTTAGGTTACAATTAAGGTTAGGGGTTAGGTTACAATTAAGGTTAGAGGTTAGGTTACAATTAAGGTTAGGGGTTAGGTTACAATTGAGGTTAGGGGTTAGGTTACAATTAAGGTTAGGGGTTAGGGGTTAGGGGTTAGGTTACAATTAAGGTTAGGGGTTAGGTTACAATTAAGGTTAGGGGTTAGGTTATAATTAAGGTTAGGGGTTAGGTTACAATTAAGGTTAGGGTTAGGGGTTAGGTTACAATTAAGGTTAGGGGTTAGGGGTTAGGTTACAATTAAGGTTAGGGGTTAGGGGTTAGGTTACAATTAAGGTTAGGGGTTAGGTTACAATTAAGGTTAGGGTTTAGGGGTTAGGTTATAATTAAGGTTAGGGGTTAGGTTACAATTAAGGTTAGGGGTTAGGTTACAATTAAGGTTAGGGGTTAGGGGTTAGGTTACAATTAAGGTTAGGGGTTAGGTTATAATTAAGGTTAGGGGTTAGGTTACAATTAAGGTTAGGGGTTAGGGGTTAGGGGTTAGGTTACAATTAAGGTTAGGGTTTAGGGGTTAGGTTATAATTAAGGTTAGGGTTTAGGGTTTAGGGGTTAGGTTACAATTAAGGTTAGGGTTTAGGGGTTAGGGGTTAGGTTACAATTAAGGTTAGGGGTTAGGTTACAATTAAGGTTAGGGGTTAGGTTACAATTAAGGTTAGAGGTTAGGTTACAATTAAGGTTAGGGGTTAGGTTACAATTGAGGTTAGGGGTTAGGTTACAATTAAGGTTAGGGGTTAGGGGTTAGGTTACAATTAAGGTTAGGGGTTAGGGGTTAGGTTATAATTAAGGTTAGGGGTTAGGTTACAATTAAGGTTAGGGGTTAGGTTACAATTAAGGTTAGGGGTTAGGTTATAATTAAGGTTAGGGGTTAGGGGTTAGGTTATAATTAAGGTTATGGGTTAGGGGTTAGGTTACAATTAAGGTTAGGGGTTAGGGGTTAGGTTATAATTAAGGTTAGGGGTTAGGTTACAATTAAGGTTATGGGTTAGGGGTTAGGTTACAATTAAGGTTAGGGGTTAGGGGTTAGGTTATAATTAAGGTTAGGGGTTAGGTTACAATTAAGGTTAGGGTTTAGGGGTTAGGTTATAATTAAGGTTATGGGTTAGGGGTTAGGTTACAATTAAGGTTAGGGGTTAGGGGTTAGGTTATAATTAAGGTTAGGGGTTAGGTTACAATTAAGGTTAGGGGTTAGGTTACAATTAAGGTTAGGGGTTAGGTTATAATTAAGGTTAGGGGTTAGGGGTTAGGTTACAATTAAGGTTAGGGGTTAGGTTACAATTAAGGTTAGGGGTTAGGTTACAATTAAGGTTAGAGGTTAGGTTACAATTAAGGTTAGGGTTAGGTTACAATTGAGGTTAGGGGTTAGGTTACAATTAAGGTTAGGGGTTAGGGGTTAGGGGTTAGGTTACAATTAAGGTTAGGGGTTAGGTTACAATTAAGGTTAGGGGTTAGGTTATAATTAAGGTTAGGGTTAGGTTACAATTAAGGTTAGGGGTTAGGGGTTAGGTTACAATTAAGGTTAGGGGTTAGGGGTTAGGTTACAATTAAGGTTAGGGGTTAGGGGTTAGGTTACAATTAAGGTTAGGGGTTAGGTTACAATTAAGGTTAGGGTTTAGGGGTTAGGTTATAATTAAGGTTAGGGGTTAGGTTACAATTAAGGTTAGGGGTTAGGTTACAATTAAGGTTAGGGGTTAGGGGTTAGGTTACAATTAAGGTTAGGGGTTAGGTTATAATTAAGGTTAGGGGTTAGGTTACAATTAAGGTTAGGGTTTAGGGGTTAGGTTATAATTAAGGTTAGGGTTAGGTTACAATTAAGGTTAGGGGTTAGGTTACAATTAAGGTTAGGGGTTAGGGTTAGGTTACAATTAAGGTTAGGGTTAGGTTACAATTAAGGTTAGGGGTTAGGTTACAATTAAGGTTAGGGGTTAGGGGTTAGGTTATAATTAAGGTTAGGGTTAGGTTACAATTAAGGTTAGGGTTAGGTTACAATTAAGGTTAGGGTTAGGTTATAATTAAGGTTAGGGGTTAGGGGTTAGGTTACAATTAAGGTTAGGGGTTAGGTTATAATTAAGGTTAGGGGTTAGGTTACAATTAAGGTTAGGGTTTAGGGGTTAGGTTATAATTAAGGTTATGGGTTAGGGGTTAGGTTACAATTAAGGTTAGGGGTTAGGGGTTAGGTTATAATTAAGGTTAGGGGTTAGGTTACAATTAAGGTTAGGGGTTAGGTTACAATTAAGGTTAGGGGTTAGGTTATAATTAAGGTTAGGGGTTAGGGGTTAGGTTATAATTAAGGTTATGGGTTAGGGGTTAGGTTACAATTAAGGTTAGGGTTAGGGGTTAGGTTATAATTAAGGTTAGGGGTTAGGTTACAATTAAGGTTATGGGTTAGGGGTTAGGTTACAATTAAGGTTAGGGGTTAGGGGTTAGGTTATAATTAAGGTTAGGGGTTAGGTTACAATTAAGGTTAGGGTTTAGGGGTTAGGTTATAATTAAGGTTATGGGTTAGGGGTTAGGTTATAATTAAGGTTAGGGGTTAGGTTACAATTAAGGTTAGGGGTTAGGTTATAATTAAGGTTAGGGTTTAGGGGTTAGGTTATAATTAAGGTTAGGGGTTAGGTTACAATTAAGGTTAGGGGTTAGGTTACAATTAAGGTTAGGGGTTAGGGGTTAGGTTACAATTAAGTTTAGGGGTTAGGGGTTAGGTTACAATTAAGGTTAGGGGTTAGGTTACAATTAAGGTTAGGGTTTAGGGGTTAGGTTATAATTAAGGTTAGGGGTTAGGTTACAATTAAGGTTAGGGGTTAGGGGTTAGGGTTAGGTTACAATTAAGGTTAGGGGTTAGGTTAGGGGTTACAATTAAGGTTAGGGGTTAGGTTACAATTAAGGTTAGGGTTTAGGGTTTAGGGTTATACAATTAAGGTTAGGGTTTAGGGTTTAGGGGTTAGGTTACAATTAAGGTTAGGGTTTAGGGTTAGGGGTTAGGTTACAATTAAGGTTAGGGGTTAGGTTACAATTAAGGTTAGGGGTTAGGGGTTAGGGGTTAGGTTACAATTAAGGTTAGGGGGATTTAGGTTACAGGGGTTAGGTTACAATTAAGGTTAGGGGGTTAGGGTTAGGGGTTAGGTTACAATTAAGGTTAGGGGTTAGGTTACAATTTAGGGGTTAGGGGTTAGGTTACAATTAAGGTTAGGGGTTAGGTTAGGGTTACAATTAAGGTTAGGGTTAGGTTACAATTAAGGTTAGGGTTTAGGGGTTAGGTTATAATTAAGGTTAGGGGTTAGGTTACAATTAAGGTTAGGGGTTAGGTTACAATTAAGGTTAGGGGTTAGGGGTTAGGTTACAATTAAGGTTAGGGGTTAGGTTATAATTAAGGTTAGGGGTTAGGTTACAATTAAGGTTAGGGGTTAGGTTACAATTAAGGTTAGGGGTTAGGTTACAATTAAGGTTAGGGTTTAGGGGTTAGGTTATAATTAAGGTTAGGGTTTAGGGTTTAGGGGTTAGGTTACAATTAAGGTTAGGGTTTAGGGGTTAGGTTACAATTAAGGTTAGGGGTTAGGTTACAATTAAGGTTAGGGGTTAGGTTACAATTAAGGTTAGGGGTTAACAATTAAGGTTAGGGGTTAGGTTACAATTAAGGTTGGGGGTTAGGGGTTAGGTTACAATTAAGGTTAGGGGTTAGTTAGGTTAGAATTAAGGTTAGGGGTTAGGGGTTAGGGGTTAGGTTACAATTAAGGTTAGGTTTAGGGGTTAGGTTATAATTAAGGTTAGGGTTAGGGGTTAGGTTACAATTAAGGTTAGGGGTTAGGGGTTAGGTTATAATTAAGGTTAGGGGTTAGGTTACAATTAAGGTTAGGGGTTAGGTTACAATTAAGGTTAGGGGTTAGGTTATAATTAAGGTTAGGGGTTAGGGGTTAGGTTATAATTAAGGTTATGGGTTAGGGGTTAGGTTACAATTAAGTTTAGGGTTAGGGGTTAGGTTATAATTAAGGTTAGGGGTTAGGTTACAATTAAGGTTATGGGTTAGGGGTTAGGTTACAATTAAGGTTAGGGTTAGGGGTTAGGTTATAATTAAGGTTAGGGGTTAGGTTACAATTAAGGTTAGGGTTTAGGGGTTAGGTTATAATTAAGGGTTAGGGGTTAGGTTACAATTAAGGTTAGGGTTAGGGGTTAGGTTATAATTAAGGTTAGGGGTTAGGTTACAATTAAGGTTAGGGGTTAGGTTACAATTAAGGTTAGGGGTTAGGTTATAATTAAGGTTAGGGGTTAGGGGTTAGGTTACAATTAAGGTTAGGGGTTAGGTTACAATTAAGGTTAGGGGTTAGGTTACAATTAAGGTTAGAGGTTAGGTTACAATTAAGGTTAGGGGTTAGGTTACAATTGAGGTTAGGGGTTAGGTTACAATTAAGGTTAGGGGTTAGGGGTTAGGGGTTAGGTTACAATTAAGGTTAGGGGTTAGGTTACAATTAAGGTTAGGGGTTAGGTTATAATTAAGGTTAGGGGTTAGGTTACAATTAAGGTTAGGGGTTAGGGGTTAGGTTACAATTAAGGTTAGGGGTTAGGGGTTAGGTTACAATTAAGGTTAGGGGTTAGGGGTTAGGTTACAATTAAGGTTAGGGGTTAGGTTACAATTAAGGTTAGGGTTTAGGGGTTAGGTTATAATTAAGGTTAGGGGTTAGGTTACAATTAAGGTTAGGGGTTAGGTTACAATTAAGGTTAGGGGTTAGGGGTTAGGTTACAATTAAGGTTAGGGGTTAGGTTATAATTAAGGTTAGGGGTTAGGTTACAATTAAGGTTAGGGTTTAGGGGTTAGGTTATAATTAAGGTTAGGGGTTAGGTTACAATTAAGGTTAGGGGTTAGGTTACAATTAAGGTTAGGGGTTAGGGGTTAGGTTACAATTAAGGTTAGGGGTTAGGTTACAATTAAGGTTAGGGGTTAGGGGTTAGGTTATAATTAAGGTTAGGGGTTAGGTTACAATTAAGGTTAGGGGTTAGGTTACAATTAAGGTTAGGGGTTAGGTTATAATTAAGGTTAGGGGTTAGGGGTTAGGTTACAATTAAGGTTAGGGGTTAGGTTATAATTAAGGTTAGGGGTTAGGTTACAATTAAGGTTAGGGTTTAGGGGTTAGGTTATAATTAAGGTTATGGGTTAGGGGTTAGGTTACAATTAAGGTTAGGGGTTAGGGGTTAGGTTATAATTAAGGTTAGGGGTTAGGTTACAATTAAGGTTAGGGGTTAGGTTACAATTAAGGTTAGGGGTTAGGTTATAATTAAGGTTAGGGGTTAGGGGTTAGGTTATAATTAAGGTTATGGGTTAGGGGTTAGGTTACAATTAAGGTTAGGGGTTAGGGGTTAGGTTATAATTAAGGTTAGGGGTTAGGTTACAATTAAGGTTATGGGTTAGGGGTTAGGTTACAATTAAGGTTAGGGTTAGGGGTTAGGTTATAATTAAGGTTAGGGGTTAGGTTACAATTAAGGTTAGGGTTTAGGGGTTAGGTTATAATTAAGGTTATGGGTTAGGGGTTAGGTTATAATTAAGGTTAGGGGTTAGGTTACAATTAAGGTTAGGGGTTAGGTTATAATTAAGGTTAGGGTTTAGGGGTTAGGTTATAATTAAGGTTAGGGGTTAGGTTACAATTAAGGTTAGGGGTTAGGTTACAATTAAGGTTAGGGGTTAGGTTACAATTAAGTTTAGGGGTTAGGGGTTAGGTTACAATTAAGGTTAGGGGTTAGGTTACAATTAAGGTTAGGGTTTAGGGGTTAGGTTATAATTAAGGTTAGGGGTTAGGTTACAATTAAGGTTAGGGGTTAGGGGTTAGGTTACAATTAAGGTTAGGGGTTAGGTTACAATTAAGGTTAGGGGTTAGGTTACAATTAAGGTTAGGGTTTAGGGGTTAGGTTATACTTAAGGTTAGGGTTTAGGGTTTAGGGGTTAGGTTACAATTAAGGTTAGGGTTTAGGGGTTAGGGGTTAGGGGTTAGGTTACAATTAAGGTTAGGGGTTAGGTTACAATTAAGGTTAGGGTTAGGGGTTAGGGGTTAGGTTACAATTAAGGGGTTAGGTTACAATTAAGGTTAGGTTACAATTAAGGTTAGGGGGTTAGGTTACAATTAAGGTTAGGGGTTAGGGGTTAGGGGTTAGGTTACAATTAAGGTTAGGGGTTAGGTTACAATTAAGGTTAGGGTTAGGGGTTAGGTTACAATTAGGTTATTAATTAAGGGTTAGGGTTAGGTTACAATTAAGGTTAGGGGTTAGGGGTTAGGTTACAATTAAGGTTAGGGGTTAGGGTTAGGTTACAATTAAGGTTAGGGGTTAGGGGTTAGGTTACAATTAAGGTTAGGGGTTAGGTTACAATTAAGGTTAGGGTTTAGGGGTTAGGTTATAATTAAGGTTAGGGGTTAGGTTACAATTAAGGTTAGGGGGGTTAGGTTACAATTAAGGTTAGGGGTTAGGGGTTAGGTTACAATTAAGGTTAGGGTTAGGTTATAATTAAGGTTAGGGGTTAGGTTACAATTAAGGTTAGGGGTTAGGGGTTAGGGGTTAGGGTTACAATTAAGGTTAGGGGTTAGGTTACAATTAAGGTTAGGGTTTAGGGGGGTTAGGTTATAATTAAGGTTAGGGTTTAGGGTTTAGGTTACAATTAAGGTTTGGGTTTAGGGGGGTTAGGGGTTACAATTAAGGTTAGGGGTTAGGTTACAATTAAGGTTAGGGGTTAGGTTACAATTAAGGTTAGGTTAGAGGTTAGGTTACAATTAAGGTTAGGGGTTAGGTTACAATTAAGGTTAGGGGTTAGGTTACAATTAAGGTTAGGGGTTTAGGGGGGTTAGGTTACAATTAAGGTTAGGGGTTAGGTTACAATTAAGGTTAGGGGTTAGGTTATAATTAAGGTTAGGGGTTAGGTTACAATTAAGGTTAGGGGTTAGGGGTTAGGGGTTAGGGGTTAGGGGTTAGGTTAAATTAAGGTTAGGGGGGGTTACAATTAAGGTTTAGGTTAGGTTAGGGTTAGGGGTTAGGGTTAGGTTACAATTAAGGTTAGGGGGGTTAGGTTACAATTAAGGTTAGGGGGTTAGGTTTTAGGGGTTAGGTTACAATTAAGGTTAGGGGTTAGGTTACAATTAAGGTTAGGGGTTAGGGGTTAGGTTACAATTAAGGGTTAGGGGTTAGGTTATAATTAAGGTTAGGGGTTAGGTTACAATTAAGGTTAGGGGTTAGGTTACAATTAAGGTTAGGGGTTAGGTTACAATTAAGGTTAGGGGTTAGGTTACAATTAAGGTTAGGGGTTAGGTTACAATTAAGGTTAGGGGTTAGGGGTTAGGTTATAATTAAGGTTAGGGGTTAGGTTACAATTAAGGTTAGGGGTTAGGTTATAATTAAGGTTAGGGTTAGGGGTTAGGTTACAATTAAGGTTAGGGGTTAGGTTACAATTAAGGTTATAATTAAGGTTAGGGGTTAGGTTACAATTAAGGTTAGGGTTTAGGGGTTAGGTTATAATTAAGGTTAGGGTTAGGTTACAATTAAGGTTAGGGTTAGGGTTAGGTTATAATTAAGGTTAGGGGTTAGGTTACAATTAAGGTTAGGGGTTAGGGGTTAGGTTAAATTAAGGTTAGGTTAGGGTTAGGGTTATAATTAAGGTTAGGGTTTAGGGGTTAGGTTATAATTAAGGTTAGGGGTTAGGGGTTAGGTTACAATTAAGGTTAGGGGTTAGGGTTAGGTTATAATTAAGGTTAGGGGTTAGGTTACAATTAAGGTTAGGGGTTAGGGGTTAGGTTACAATTAAGGTTAGGGGTTAGGGGTTAGGTTACAATTAAGGTTAGGGGTTAGGTTACAATTAAGGTTAGGGGTTAGGTTACAATTAAGGTTAGGGGTTAGGTTATAATTAAGGTTAGGGGTTAGGTTACAATTAAGGGGGTTAGGTTACAATTAAGGTTAGGTTAGGGGTTAGGGGTTAGGTTATAATTAAGGGTTAGGGGTTAGGTTACAATTAAGGTTAGGGGTTAGGTTACAATTAAGGTTAGGGTTAGGGGTTAGGTTACAATTAAGGTTAGGGGTTAGGTTACAATTAAGGTTAGGGGTTAGGTTACAATTAAGGTTAGGGGTTAGGGGTTAGGTTATAATTAAGGTTAGGGGTTAGGTTATAATTAAGGTTAGGGGTTAGGTTACAATTAAGGTTAGGGGTTAGGGGTTAGGGGTTAGGTTACAATTAAGGTTAGGGGTTAGGTTACAATTAAGGTTAGGGTTTAGGGGTTAGGTTATAATTAAGGTTAGGGTTTAGGGTTTAGGAGTTAGGTTACAATTAAGGTTAGGGTTTAGGGGTTAGGGGTTAGGTTACAATTAAGGTTAGGGGTTAGGTTACAATTAAGGTTAGGGGTTAGGTTACAATTAAGGTTAGAGGTTAGGTTACAATTAAGGTTAGGGGTTAGGTTAGGTTACAATTGAGGTTAGGGGTTAGGTTACAATTAAGGTTAGGGTTAGGGGTTAGGGGTTTAGGGGTTAGGTTACAATTAAGGTTAGGGGTTAGGTTACAATTAAGGTTAGGGGTTAGGTTATAATTAAGGTTAGGGTTAGGTTACAATTAAGGTTAGGGGTTAGGGGTTAGGTTACAATTAAGGTTAGGGGTTAGGGGTTAGGTTACAATTAAGGTTAGGGGTTAGGGGTTAGGTTACAATTAAGGTTAGGGGGTTAGGTTACAATTAAGGTTAGGGTTTAGGGGTTAGGTTATAATTAAGGTTAGGGGTTAGGTTACAATTAAGGTTAGGGGTTAGGTTACAATTAAGGTTAGGGGTTAGGGGTTAGGTTACAATTAAGGTTAGGGGTTAGGTTATAATTAAGGTTAGGGGTTAGGTTACAATTAAGGTTAGGGTTTAGGGGTTAGGTTATAATTAAGGTTAGGGGTTAGGTTACAATTAAGGTTAGGGGTTAGGTTACAATTAAGGTTAGGGGTTAGGGGTTAGGTTACAATTAAGGTTAGGGGTTAGGTTACAATTAAGGTTAGGGGTTAGGTTACAATTAAGGTTAGGGGTTAGGGGTTAGGTTATAATTAAGGTTAGGGGTTAGGTTACAATTAAGGTTAGGGGTTAGGTTACAATTAAGGTTAGGGGTTAGGTTATAATTAAGGTTAGGGGTTAGGGGTTAGGTTACAATTAAGGTTAGGGGTTAGGTTATAATTAAGGTTAGGGGTTAGGTTACAATTAAGGTTAGGGTTTAGGGGTTAGGTTATAATTAAGGTTATGGGTTAGGGGTTAGGTTACAATTAAGGTTAGGGGTTAGGGGTTAGGTTATAATTAAGGTTAGGGGTTAGGTTACAATTAAGGTTAGGGGTTAGGTTACAATTAAGGTTAGGGGTTAGGTTATAATTAAGGTTAGGGGTTAGGGGTTAGGTTATAATTAAGGTTATGGGTTAGGGGTTAGGTTACAATTAAGGTTAGGGGTTAGGTTACAATTAAGGTTATGGGTTAGGGGTTAGGTTACAATTAAGGTTAGGGGTTAGGGGTTAGGTTATAATTAAGGTTAGGGGTTAGGTTACAATTAAGGTTAGGGTTTAGGGGTTAGGTTATAATTAAGGTTATGGGTTAGGGGTTAGGTTACAATTAAGGTTAGGGGTTAGGGGTTAGGTTATAATTAAGGTTAGGGGTTAGGTTACAATTAAGGTTAGGGGTTAGGTTACAATTAAGGTTAGGGGTTAGGTTATAATTAAGGTTAGGGGTTAGGGGTTAGGTTACAATTAAGGTTAGGGGTTAGGTTATAATTAAGGTTAGGGGTTAGGTTACAATTAAGGTTAGGGTTTAGGGGTTAGGTTATAATTAAGGTTATGGGTTAGGGGTTAGGTTATAATTAAGTTTAGGGGTTAGGTTACAATTAAGGTTAGGGTTTAGGGGTTAGGTTATAATTAAGGTTATGGGTTAGGGGTTAGGTTACAATTAAGGTTAGGGGTTAGGTTACAATTAAGGTTTAGGGTTTAGGTTACAATTAAGGTTAGGGGTTAGGTTAGGGTTTGGGGTTAATGTTAGAGTTAAGGGTTAGGGTTTGGGGTTAGGGTTAGGGTTAGGTTTAGGGTTAGGGGTTTGGGGTTAGGGTTAGAGTTAGAGTTAAAGGTTAGGGGTTAGGGTTTCGGGTTAAGGTTAGGGTTAAGGGTTAGAGTTTGGGGTTAGGGTTAGGGTTTGGGGTTAGAGTTAAGGGTTAGGTTAGGAGTTCGGATTTGTGGTTAAGGTTAGGGTTAAGGGTTAGAGTTTGGGGTTAGGGTTGGGTTAGGGTTAAGGTTAGGGTTAAGGGTTTGGGGTTAGGGTTAGAGTTAAGGGTTAGGTTAGGGGTTAGGGTTTGGGGTTAAGGTTAGGGTTAAGGGTTAGAGTTTGGGGTTAGGGTTAGGGTTAAGGTTTATGTTAGGGGTTTGGGGTTAAGTTTAGGGTTAGAGTTTGGGGTTAGGGTTAGGGTTAAGGGTTAGAGTTTGGGGTTAAGTTTAGGGTTAGAGTTTGGGGTTAGGGTTAGGGTTAGAGTTTGAGGTTAAGTTTAGGGTTAGAGTTTGGGGTTAGGGTTAGGGTTAAGGTTTATGTTAGGGATTTGGGGTTAAGTTTAGGGTTAGAGTTTGGGGTTAGGGTTAGGGTTAAGGGTTAGAGTTTGGGGTTAGGGTTAGGGTTAAGGTTTATGTTAGGGATTTGGGGTTAAGTTTAGGGTTAGAGTTTGGGGTCAGGGTTAGGGTTAAGGTTTATGTTAGGGGTTTGGGGTTAAGTTTAGGGTTAGAGTTTGGGGTTAGGGATAGGGTTAAGGGTTAGAGTTTGGGGTTAGGGTTAGGGTTAAGGTTTATGTTAGGGATTTGGGGTTAAGTTTAGGGTTAGAGTTTGGGGTCAGGGTTAGGGTTAAGGTTTATGTTAGGGGTTTGGGGTTAAGTTTAGGGTTAGAGTTTGGGGATAGGGTTAGGGTTAAGGTTTATGTTAGGGGTTTGGGGTTAAGGTTAGGGTTAGGTTAAGAGTTAAGGAAAATAGGATTCTGAATGGGAATCAATTGTTTGGTCCTCACAAGGATAGTAAAACAAACGTGTGTGTGTGTTCAATGTAGCCTCTTCATTTCAGGTTAAGCTGGTGGGAGGATGGGGAAGGAGGTGGGTGTTTGACCTGCTCTTCAAACCTCACCAGCCTCTGAATTACATGACACTCCTTGTTGATGTAAACCGGTGGGTGTCCAACTCATTCCACAGAGGGCCAAGTGTCTTCGGGTTTTTACTTTTTTTCCCCTTTCAATTAAGACCTAGACAAGCATGTGCGGGGAATTCATTACTAATTAGTGACCTAAGGAGGAGCGAAAAACTCGCAGACACTCGGCCCACCGTGGAACGAGTTTGAAACGTCATGTTAACAGTGGAGGTCATGGTTGAGTGGTTATTGGGCACCGAACCAGGAGGCTTGATGGGCCAGCTGGTGGTTTCGTTTAAGGAAGCTGTGACTGTCAACGTCTTGCAAGTATCATGGTCTATTCATTGTACTTTTTTTTTACATTAGGCCCATTTGTAGTAGATCCAAATCAAATCAAATCTAATTTTATTTGTCACATACACATGGTTAGCAGATGTTCATGCGAGTGTAGCGAAATGCTTGTGCTTCTAGTTCCGACAATGCAGTGATAACCAACAAGTAATATAACGAACAATTCCAAAACTACTGTCTTATACACAGTGTAAGGGGATAAGGAACATGTACATAAGGATATATGAATGAGTGATGGTACAGAGCAGCATACAGTAGATGGTATCGAGTACAGTATATACATATGAGATGAGTGTGTAGACAAAGTAAACAAAGTGGCATAGTTAAAGTGGCTAGTGATACATGTGTTACATAAGGATGCAGTCGATGATGTAGAGTACAGTATATACATATGCATATGAGATGAATAATGTAGGGTAAGTAACATTATATAAGGTAGCATTGTTTAAAGTGGCTAGTGATATATTTACATCATTTCCCATCAATTCCCATTTATTAAAGTGGCTGGAGTTGAGTCAGTGACAGTGTGTTGGCAGCAGCTAACTAATAATTCCAAAACTACTGTCTTATACACAGTGTAAGGGGATAAAGAATATGTACATAAGGATATATGAATGAGTGATGGTACATTAAAGCCATTGGCATATAATTGGTAGAACCAATATAAATTATATTCTCTTCAACTCTCTTTTTACCCTAATGAACCTAAACAATTACTATCCTCCCTAATTTATCAGCTTTGTTTTATTTTCCAATTTTTGTTCAAGCATAGCTTCATGCCAAGATCTCTCCCTCTGTTGACTAAGGCTGGAGATGAGGAAAGATAGAGAGGAGGAATGTCGTGGAAATGTTCCTCTATTTACCAAATCATGAGCGCAAACCACAACACAAGTCAGAGTTAG
>NC_060193.1:49991337-50021337 GCF_021184085.1 Oncorhynchus gorbuscha
CCTTACCATCCGGTCTGTTTATCCTGTACACAGGGCGTAGACTGATATCTCACCTTACCATCCGGTCTGTTTATCCTGTACACAGGGCGTAGACTGATATCTCACCTTACCATCCGGTCTGTTTATCCTGTACACAGGGCGTAGACTGATATCCCACCTTACCATCCGGTCTGTTTATCCTGTACACAGGGCGTAGACTGATATCTCACCTTACCATCCGGTCTGTTTATCCTGTACACAGGGCGTAGACTGATATCTCACCTTACCATCCGGTCTGTTTATCCTGTACACAGGGCGTAGACTGATATCTCACCTTACCATCCGGTCTGTTTATCCTGTACACAGGGCGTAGACTGATATCTCACCTTACCATCCGGTCTGTTTATCCTGTACACAGGGCGTAGACTGATATCTCACCTTACCATCCGGTCTGTTTATCCTGTACACAGGGCGTAGACTGATATCTCACCTTACCATCCGGTCTGTTTATCCTGTACACAGGGCGTAGACTGATATCTCACCTTACCATCCGGTCTGTTTATCCTGTACACAGGGCGTAGACTGATATCCCACCTTACCATCCGGTCTGTTTATCCTGTACACAGGGCGTAGACTGATATCTCACCTTACCATTCGGTTTGTCCTCGGCCCCTTGGACGTTCATTAGCTGCCCTCCCATACATCAACTGGTTGATATACAGAGCACACAGCCCAGCTGGTGTCGCACCTGCTCGCTGTGGGATTCAGGATAAATTGTGCCATAAAACTCGCCTTTACCGACTCAGCAGAAAATGGATGAATTGTCTCTGGTCTTTGTAACCTGTTGAGCAGCCTTCGTGGAGGAGAGAGCGACAGCCTCTGTGTTTCGCCTGACAACATCGGTCACATACTAGATGTTTGTCTGAGGTGTCTTTGGCTCATGGCCTCCATAGTTGTGGTAGTCATTAGTTGTGTTAGTCATTAGTTGTGTTAGTCATTAGTTGTGTTAGTCATTAGTTGTGTTAGTCATTAGTTGTGTTAGTCCATAGTTGTGTTAGTCCATAGTTGTGTTAGTCCATAGCTGTGTTAGTCCATAGTTGTGTTAGTCCATAGTTGTGTTAGTCCATAGTTGTGTTAGTCCATAGTTGTGTTAGTCCATAGTTGTGTTAGTCCATAGTTGTGTTAGTCCATAGTTGTGTTAGTCCATAGTTGTGTTAGTCCATAGTTGTGTTAGTCATTAGTTGTGTTAGTCATTAGTTGTGCTAGTCATTAGTTGTGTTAGTCATTAGTTGTGTTAGTCATTAGTTGTGTTAGTCATTAGTTGTGTTAGTCCATAGTTGTGTTAGTCCATAGTTGTGTTAGTCATTAGTTGTGTTAGTCCATAGTTGTGTTAGTCATTAGTTGTGTTAGTCATTAGTTGTGTTAGTCCATAGTTGTGTTAGTCATTAGTTGTGTTAGTCCATAGTTGTGTTAGTCATTAGTTGTGTTAGTCATTAGTTGTGTTAGTCATTAGTTGTGTTAGTCATTAGTTGTGGTAGTCCATAGTTGTGTTAGTCCATAGTTGTGTTAGTCCATAGTTGTGTTAGTCATTAGTTGTGTTAGTCATTAGTTGTGTTAGTCATTAGTTGTGTTAGTCCATAGTTGTGTTAGTCCATAGTTGTGTTAGTCATTAGTTGTGTTAGTCCATAGTTGTGTTAGTCATTCGTTGTGTTAGTCATTAGTTGTGTTAGTCATTAGTTGTGTTAGTCATTAGTTGTGGTAGTCATTAGTTGTGTTAGTCATTAGTTGTATTAGTCCATAGTTGTGTTAGTCCATAGTTGTGTTAGTCATTAGTTGTATTAGTCCATAGTTGTGTTAGTCCATAGTTGTGTTAGTCATTAGTTGTGTTAGTCCATAGTTGTGTTAGTCATTAGCTGTGTTAGTCCATAGTTGTGTTAGTCCATAGTTGTGTTAGTCATTAGTTGTGTTAGTCCATAGTTGTGTTAGTCCATAGTTGTGTTAGTCCATAGTTGTGTTAGTCCATAGTTGTGTTAGTCCATAGTTGTGTTAGTCATTAGTTGTGGTAGTCCATAGTTGTGTTAGTCATTAGTTGTGTTAGTCCATAGTTGTGTTAGTCCATAGTTGTGTTAGTCATTAGTTGTGTTAGTCCATAGTTGTGTTAGTCCATAGTTGTGTTAGTCATTAGTTGTGTTAGTCCATGGTTGTGTTAGTCATTAGTTGTGTTAGTCCATAGTTGTGTTAGTCTCGCTTGGCCTCCTCCTCATGAAAGACTTAAACCCGTCTCTCCACCGCCTGCGAGAACGATCTTGTTACGGAGCGAGCAGCGAACATATGTTGTCTCTCAGAGCAACAGATGTGCCAGGCAGACTAAACTCAAGTGCGGATTTTACTGTCGCTGGGGACCCCCTACCAGGGGGAGTAGCGACTTCCTCTCCAAGTCGTCGAAGAGGGCCGTTACGGCAGGGCTGCTGTCTATCTGTACCAATGGCAGGAAAATTAGCATTGTCGTTCCACAATGTCCCTCTGGGCGTAAACACACTGGCCTAATAGTTGTCAGACATGCTTCTGATCTCCCACTCTGGACAGACACGCTTCTGATCTCCCACTCTGGACAGAGTGGAAGAGAATGCTACAATTCAATTCAAGGGGATTTGTTGGCATGGGAAACATGTGTTAACATTGCCAAAGCAAGTGAGGTAGATAATATACAAAAGGGTAAATAAACAATAAAAATTAACAGTAAACATCACACATACAGAAGTTTCAAATCAATATATAGACATTTATATATATACAGTGTTGTAGCGATGTGCAAATGGTTAAAGTACAAAAGGGAAAATAAATCAACATAAATATGGGTTGTATTTACAATGGTGTTTGTTCTTCACTGGTTGCCCTTTTCTTGTGGCAACAGGTCACAAATCTTGCTGCTGTGATGGAACACTGTGGTATTTCACCCAGTAGATATGGGAGTTTATCAAAATCGGGTTTGTTTTCGACTTCTTTGTGGATCTGTGTAATATGAGGGAAATATGTCTCTCTAATATGGTCATACATTGAGCAGGAGGTTAGGACAGCCTGTCTTCTCTTGAGAGCCATGCCTGCCTGTGGCGGCCTTTCTCAATAGCAAGGCTATGCTCACTGAGTCTGTACATAGTCAAAGCTTTCCTTTACTCTCCTCTTTAAGAGAACCGGGGTTACCGGGCTGTAGTGGAGTGGGTCGTGAACTTCAAGTTCCTTGGTGTCCACATCACCAACAAACTATCATGGTCCAAACACACCAAGACAGTCATGAAGAGGGCACAACAAAACCTTTACCCCTCTAGAGACTGAAAAGATTTGACATGGGTTCCCAGATCCTCAAAAAGTTATACAGCTGCACCATTGAGAGCATCCTGACCGGTTGCATCACCGCCTGGTATTTATTTTTTACTTCAGTTTATTTAGTAAATATTTTCTTAACTCTATTTCTTGAACTGCATTTTTGGTTAAACTGTTATTTTGGTTTAAGGGCTTCTAAGTCAGCATTTCACTGTGAGGTCTACTACACCTGTTGTATTCAGCATTTCACTGTAATGTCTACCTACACCTGTTGTATTCAGCATTTCACTGTGAGGTCTACTACACCTGTTGTATTCAGCATTTCACTGTAAGGTCTACTACACCTGTTGTATTCAGCATTTCACTGTAAGATCTACTACACCTGTTGTATTCAGCATTTCACTGTGAGGTCTACTACACCTGTTGTATTCAGCATTTCACTGTGAGGTCTACTACACCTGTTGTATTCAGCATTTCACTGTGAGGTCTACTACACCTGTTGTATTCAGCATTTCACTGTGAGGTCTACTACACCTGTTGTATTCAGCATTTCACTGTGAGGTCTACTACACCTGTTGTATTCAGCATTTCACTGTGAGGTCTACTACACCTGTTGTATTCAGCATTTCACTGTGAGGTCTACTACACCTGTTGTATTCAGCATTTCACTGTGAGGTCTACTACACCTGTTGTATTCAGCATTTCACTGTGAGGTCTACTACACCTGTAGTGACAAATACAATTTAATTTTATTTTATTTTATTTGACATACCCGTAGATTTGTGTTTGCAAAATAATTGACAGTGTATAGTACAGAACGCTATATTTGTATGCTTTCAGAAGTCATGTACGTTTACCAAGAAGATACTGAAAACAAGATATTACAGAGTTGATGAAAAGCTGTAACCTTTATGATGTTGATTAGAACGCTGGGATGCTTCCTCCTTCCAGGAACCACTCAGTATTCTCATTCGACCTTTGACGTTATACTTTCCTGTGCTTTCCATGTATTAGTTGGGAGTCTGAGTCCTTACTTCATAGCCACACACACACACATACACACACACACACACACACACACACACACACACACACACACACACACACACACACACACACACACACACACACACACACACACACACACACACACACACACACACACACACACGCACATACACACGCACATACACACACACACACACACACACACACACACACACACACACACACACACACACACACACACACACACACACACACACACACACACACACACACACACACACACACAGCCACACACACAGCCACACACACACATACACACGCACATACACACACACACAGCCACACACACACATACACACGCACATACACACGCACATACACACACACACAGCCACACACACACACAGCCACACACACACACACACACACACACAGCCACACACACACAGCCACACACACACACACACACACACACACACACACACACACACACACACACACACACACACACACACACACACACACACACACACACACACACACACACACACACACACACACACACACACACACACACACACACACACTCCCCTCCTCTTCAATCAGCTGACGGGTTCTGCTTATCTTTGTCTCCTCTGTTCCCTTTATATGTCTCTACCTTCACTGCTCCTTTCATCTTCTCTATTAAAGCACAGGAGAGATGGAGAGATCACACCTCTTCTCTTCTCTCAAAGTGTGGTTCCATCTTTCATTTAACAGCAGCCTGTCTTGCCTCTTTGTATCTTTACCTCTCTCTCGCTCTCTCTCTCTCTCTCTCTCTCTCTCTCTCGCTCTCTCTCCCTCTCTCTCTCTCTCTCTCTCTCTCTCTCTCTCTCTCTCTCTCGCTCTGAGCTGTGACCTAATTTCCCGAGAACCATTGATTATTGTGTACATTGCCAACACTTGTAGTCATCACACTGATGAATTGTAATAGCTTGATTATTGGATGGTTTATGAGGATTGAAAATTATTTCAACTGGGGGATTTTCATTGCAATTTTGGTCATCAGCCAAATGTAATTGAATTGAAATCAAACACTGTTGAGTTGAACATTTTATAGCAATCGTCACATATTTTGTTTTGCTCTTGTGGCTCCATTGATACTTGGTTTTCATTTTTGTGGCGTTCCGATTAGAAACAGAATAAGAGAGTCCAGACCTCTCCCTAGTCTCCTCTCCTCCAGTCCTCTCCCTAGACTCCTCCCCCTAGTCTCCTCTCCTCCAGTCCTCTCCCTAGTCTCCTCTCCTCCAGTCCTCTCCCTAGTCTCCTCTCCTCCAGTCCTCTCCCTAGTCTCCTCTCCTCCAGTCCTCTCCCTAGTCTCCTCTCCTCCAGTCCTCTCCCTAGTCTCCTCTCCTCCAGTCTTCTCCCTAGTCTCCTCTCCTCCAGTCCTCTCCCTAGTCTCCTCTCCTCCAGTCCTCTCCCTAGTCCTCTCCTCCAGTCCTCTCCCTAGTCTCCTCTCCTCCAGTCCTCTCCCTAGTCCTCTCCTCCAGTCCTCTCCCTAGTCTCCTCTCCTCCAGTCCTCTCCCTAGTCTCCTCTCCTCCAGTCCTCTCCCTAGTCTCCTCTCCTCCAGTCCTCTCCCTAGTCTCCTCTCCTCCAGTCCTCTCCCTAGTCTCCTCCCCCTAGTCTCCTCCCCCTAGTCTCCTCTCCCTAGTGTCCTCTCCTCCAGTCCTCTCCCTAGTCTCCTCTCCTCCAGTCCTCTCCCTAGTCTCCTCTCCTCCAGTCCTCTCCCTAGTCTCCTCTCCTCCAGTCCTCTCCCTAGTCTCCTCCCCCTAGTCTCCTCTCCCTAGTCTCCTCTCCTCCAGTCCTCTCCCTAGTCTCCTCTCCTCCAGTCCTCTCCCTAGTCTCCTCTCCTCCAGTCCTCTCCCTAGTCTCCTCTCCTCCAGTCCTCTCCCTAGTCTCCTCCCCTAGTCTCCTCTCCCTAGTCTCCTCTCCTCCAGTCCTCTCCCTAGTCTCCTCTCCTCCAGTCCTCTCCCTAGTCTCCTCTCCTCCAGTCCTCTCCCTAGTCTCCTCTCCTCTAGTCCTCTCTCTAGTCCCCTCTCCCTAGTCTCCTCTCCTCCAGTCCTCTCTAGTCTCCTCTCCTCCAGTCCTCTCCCTAGTCTCCTCTCCTCCAGTCTTCTCCCTAGTCACCTCTCCTCCAGTCCTCTCCCTAGTCTCCTCTCCTCCAGTCCTCTCCCTAGTCTCCTCTCCTCCAGTCCTCTCCCTAGTCTCCTCTCCTCCAGTCCTCTCCCTAGTCTCCTCTCCTCCAGTCCTCCCCTAGTCTCCTCTCCCTAGTCTCCTCTCCTCCAGTCCTCTCCCTAGTCTCCTCTCCTCCAGTCCTCTCCCTAGTCTCCTCTCCTCCAGTCCTCTCCCTAGTCTCCTCTCCTCTAGTCCTCTCTCTAGTCCCCTCTCCCTAGTCTACTCTCCTCCAGTCCTCTCCCTAGTCTCCTCTCCTCCAGTCCTCTCCCTAGTCTCCTCTCCTCCAGTCCTCTCCCTAGTCTCCTCTCCTCCGGTCCTCTCCCTAGTCTCCTCTCCTCCAGTCCTCTCCCTAGTCTCCTCTCCTCCAGTCCTCTCCCTAGTCTCCTCTTCTCCAGTCCTCTCCTAGTCTCCTCTCCCTAGTCTCCTCTCCTCCAGTCCTCTCCCTAGTCTCCTCTCCTCCGGTCCTTTCCCTAGTCCCTCTCCTCCGGTCCTCTCCCTAGTCTGCTCTCCTCCAGTCCTCTCCATAGTCTCCTCTCCTCCGGTCCTCTCCCTAGTCTACTCTCCTCCGGTCCTCTCCCTAGTCTACTCTCCTCCGGTCCTCTCCCTAGTCTCCTCTCCTCCAGTCCTCTCCCTAGTCTCCTCTCCTCCGGTCCTCTCCATAGTCTCCTCTCCTCTGGTCCTCTCCCTAGTCTCCTCTCCTCCGGTCCTCTCCATAGTCTCCTCTCCTCCGGTCCTCTCCCTAGTCTCCTCTCCTCTAGTCCTCTCCCTAGTCTCCTCTCCTCCGGTCCTCTCCCTAGTCTCCTCTCCTCCAGTCCTCTCCCTAGTCTCCTCTCCCTAGTCTCCTCTCCCTAGTCTCCTCTCCCTAGTATCCTCTCCTCCAGTTCTCACCCTAGTCTCCTCTCCTCCGGTCCTCTCCCTAGTCTCCTCTCCCTAGTCTCCTCTCCTCCAGTCCTCTCCCTAGTCTCCTCTCCTCCGGTCCTCTCCCTAGTCTACTCTCCTCCGGTCCTCTCCCTAGTCTACTCTCCTCCGGTCCTCTCCCTAGTCTCCTCTCCTCCGGTCCTCTCCCTAGTCTCCTCTCCTCCGGTCCTCTCCCTAGTCTCCTCTCCTCCGGTCCTCTCCATAGTCTCCTCTCCTCCGGTCCTCTCCATAGTCTCCTCTCCTCCGGTCCTCTCCCTAGTCTCCTCTCCTCTAGTCCTCTCCCTAGTCTCCTCTCCTCCAGTCCTCTCCCTAGTCTCCTCTCCCTAGTCTCCTCTCCCTAGTCTCCTCTCCTCCAGTTCTCACCCTAGTCTCCTCTCCTCCGGTCCTCTCCCTAGTCTCCTCTCCCTAGTCTCCTCTCCTCCGGTCCTCTCCCTAGTCTACTCTCCTCCGGTCCTCTCCCTAGTCTACTCTCCTCCGGTCCTCTCCCTAGTCTACTCTCCTCTGGTCCTCTCCCTAGTCTCCTCTCCTCCGGTCCTCTCCCTAGTCTCCTCTCCTCCAGTCCTCTCCCTAGTCTCCTCTCCCTAGTCTCCTCTCCTCCAGTCCTCTCCCTAGTCTCCTCTCCTCCGGTCCTCTCCCTAGTCTCCTCTCCTCCGGTCCTCTCCCTAGTCTCCTCTCCTCCGGTCCTCTCCATAGTCTCCTCTCCTCCGGTCCTCTCCCTAGTCTCCTCTCCTCCAGTCCTCTCCCTAGTGTCCTCTCCTCCAGTCCTCTCCCTAGTCTCCTCTCCTCCGGTCCTCTCTCTAGTCTCCTCTCCCTAGTCTCCTCTCCCTAGTCTCCTCTCCTCCAGTCCTCTCCCTAGTCTCCTCTCCTCCGGTCCTCTCCCTAGTCTACTCTCCTCCGGTCCTCTCCCTAGTCTCCTCTCCTCCGGTCCTCTCCCTAGTCTCCTCTCCTCTGGTCCTCTCCCTAGTCTCCTCTCCTCCGGTCCTCTCCCTAGTCTCCTCTCCTCTGGTCCTCTCCCTAGTCTCCTCTCCTCTGGTCCTCTCCCTAGTCTCCTCTCCTCCGGTCCTCTCCATAGTCTCCTCTCCTCCGGTCCTCTCCCTAGTCTCCTCTCCTCTAGTCCTCTCCCTAGTCTCCTCTCCTCCGGTCCTCTCCCTAGTCTCCTCTCCTCCGGTCCTCTCCCTAGTCTCCTCTCCTCCAGTCCTCTCCCTAGTCTCCTCTCCTCCAGTCCTCTCCCTAGTCTCCTCTCCTCCAGTCCTCTCCCTAGTCTCCTCTCCTCTAGTCCTCTCCCTAGTCTCCTCTCCTCCAGTCCTCCCTAGTCTCCTCTCCTCTAGTCCTCTCCCTAGTCTACTCTCCTCCAGTCCTCTCCCTAGTCTCCTCTCCTCCAGTCCTCTCCCTAGTCTCCTCTCCTCCGGTCCTCTCCCTAGTCTCCTCTCCTCCGGTCCTCTCCCTAGTCTCCTCTCCTCCAGTCCTCTCCCTAGTCTCCTCTCCTCCAGTCCTCTCCCTAGTCTCCTCTTCTCCAGTCCTCTCCCTAGTCTCCTCTCCCTAGTCTCCTCTCCTCCAGTCCTCTCCCTAGTCTCCTCTCCTCCGGTCCTTTCCCTAGTCCCTCTCCTCCGGTCCTCTCCCTAGTCTCCTCTCCTCCAGTCCTCTCCCTAGTCTCCTCTCCTCCGGTCCTCTCCCTAGTCTCCTCTCCTCCGGTCCTCTCCCTAGTCTCCTCTCCTCCGGTCCTCTCCCTAGTCTCCTCTCCTCCGGTCCTCTCCATAGTCTCCTCTCCTCCGGTCCTCTCCCTAGTCTCCTCTCCTCTGGTCCTCTCCCTAGTCTCCTCTCCTCCGGTCCTCTCCCTAGTCTCCTCTCCTCCAGTCCTCTCCCTAGTCTCCTCTCCCTAGTCTCCTCTCCCTAGTCTCCTCTCCCTAGTCTCCTCTCCTCCAGTTCTCACCCTAGTCTCCTCTCCTCCGGTCCTCTCCCTAGTATCCTCTCCCTAGTCTCCTCTCCTCCGGTCCTCTCCCTAGTCTCCTCTCCTCCGGTCCTCTCCCTAGTCTCCTCTCCTCCGGTCCTCTCCATAGTCTCCTCTCCTCCGGTCCTCTCCCTAGTCTCCTCTCCTCCGGTCCTCTCCCTAGTCTCCTCTCCTCCAGTCCTCTCCCTAGTCTCCTCTCCTCCAGTCCTCTCCCTAGTCTCCTCTCCTCTAGTCCTCTCCCTAGTCTCCTCTCCTCCGGTCCTCTCCATAGTCTCCTCTCCTCTGGTCCTCTCCCTAGTCTCCTCTCCTCCGGTCCTCTCCCTAGTCTCCTCTCCTCCGGTCCTCTCCCTAGTCTCCTCTCCTCCGGTCCTCTCCCTAGTCTCCTCTCCTCCAGTCCTCTCCCTAGTCTCCTCTCCTCCAGTCCTCTCCCTAGTCTCCTCTCCTCTAGTCCTCTCCCTAGTCTCCTCTCCTCCAGTCCTCCCTAGTCTCCTCTCCTCTAGTCCTCTCCCTAGTCTACTCTCCTCCAGTCCTCTCCCTAGTCTCCTCTCCTCCAGTCCTCTCCCTAGTCTCCTCTCCTCCAGTCCTCTCCCTAGTCTCCTCTCCTCCGGTCCTCTCCCTAGTCTCCTCTCCTCCAGTCCTCTCCCTAGTCTCCTCTCCTCCAGTCCTCTCCCTAGTCTCCTCTCCTCCGGTCCTCTCCCTAGTCTCCTCTCCTCCAGTCCTCTCCCTAGTCTCCTCTTCTCCAGTCCTCTCCCTAGTCTCCTCTCCCTAGTCTCCTCTCCTCCAGTCCTCTCCCTAGTCTCCTCTCCTCCGGTCCTCTCCCTAGTCTCCTCTCCTCCGGTCCTCTCCCTAGTCTCCTCTCCTCTGGTCCTCTCCCTAGTCTCCTCTCCTCCGGTCCTCTCCCTAGTCTCCTCTCCTCCGGTCCTCTCCCTAGTCTCCTCTCCTCTGGTCCTCTCCCTAGTCTCCTCTCCTCCGGTCCTCTCCATAGTCAACTCTCCTCCGGTCCTCTCCCTAGTCTCCTCTCCTCCAGTCCTCTCACTAGTCTCCTCTCCTCCGGTCCTCTCCCTAGTCTCCTCTCCTCCAGTCCTCTCCCTAGTCTCCTCTCCTCCAGTCCTCTCCCTAGTCTCCTCTTCTCCAGTCCTCTCCCTAGTCTCCTCTCCCTAGTCTCCTCTCCTCCAGTCCTCTCCCTAGTCTCCTCTCCTCCGGTCCTTTCCCTAGTCCCTCTCCTCCGGTCCTCTCCCTAGTCTCCTCTCCTCCAGTCCTCTCCATAGTCTCCTCTCCTCCGGTCCTCTCCCTAGTCTACTCTCCTCCGGTCCTCTCCCTAGTCTACTCTCCTCCGGTCCTCTCGCTAGTCTCCTCTCCTCCAGTCCTCTCCCTAGTCTCCTCTCCTCCGGTCCTCTCCATAGTCTCCTCTCCTCCGGTCCTCTCCCTAGTCTCCTCTCCTCCGGTCCTCTCCCTAGTCTCCTCTCCTCCAGTCCTCTCCCTAGTCTCCTGTCCCTAGTCTCCTCTCCCTAGTCTCCTCTCCCTAGTCTCCTCTCCTCCAGTTCTCACCCTAGTCTCCTCTCCTCCGGTCCTCTCCCTAGTCTCCTCTCCCTAGTCTCCTCTCCTCCGGTCCTCTCCCTAGTCTCCTCTCCCTAGTCTCCTCTCCTCTAGTCCTCTCCCTAGTCTACTCTCCTCCAGTCCTCTCCCTAGTCTCCTCTCCTCCAGTCCTCTCCCTAGTCTCCTCTCCTCCAGTCCTCTCCCTAGTCTCCTCTCCTCCGGTCCTCTCCCTAGTCTCCTCTCCTCCAGTCCTCTCCCTAGTCTCCTCTCCCTAGTCTCCTCTCCCTAGTCTCCTCTCCCTAGTCTCCTCTCCTCCAGTTCTCACCCTAGTCTCCTCTCCTCCGGTCCTCTCCCTAGTCTCCTCTCCCTAGTCTCCTCTCCTCCAGTCCTCTCCCTAGTCTCCTCTCCTCCGGTCCTCTCCCTAGTCTACTCTCCTCCGGTCCTCTCCCTAGTCTCCTCTCCTCCGGTCCTCTCCCTAGTCTCCTCTCCTCCGGTCCTCTCCCTAGTCTCCTCTCCTCCGGTCCTCTCCCTAGTCTCCTCTCCTCCGGTCCTCTCCCTAGTCTCCTCTCCTCTGGTCCTCTCCCTAGTTTCCTCTCCCTAGTCTCCTCTCCCTAGTCTCCTCTCCCTAGTCTCCTCTCCTCCAGTCATCTCCCTAGTCTCCTCTCCTCCAGTCCTCTCCCTAGTCTCCTCTCCTCCGGTCCTCTCCCTAGTCTCCTCTCCTCCAGTCCTCTCCCTAGTCTCCTCTCCTCCAGTCCTCTCCCTAGTCTCCTCTCCTCTAGTCCTCTCCCTAGTCCCTTCTCCCTAGTCTCCTCTCCCTAGTCTCCTCTCCTCCAGTCCTCTCCCTAGTCTCCTCTCCCTAGTCTCCTCCCCCTAGCCTCCTCTCCCTAGTCTCCTCTCCCTAGTCTCCTCTCCTCCAGTCCTCTCCCTAGTCTCCTCTCCTCCAGTCCTCTCCCTAGTCTCCTCTCCTCCAGTCCTCTCCCTAGTTTCCTCTCCCTAGTTTCCTCTCCCTAGTCTCCTCTCCTCCAGTCATCTCCCTAGTCTCCTCTCCTCCAGTCCTCTCCCTAGTCTCCTCTCCTCCAGTCCTCTCCCTAGTCTCCTCTCCTCCAGTCCTCTCCCTTGTCTCTCCTCCAGTCTTCTCCCTAGGAACTGTTGGTGTCTCCTGGAGGAGGATCAATTGAGCCCTGGCACCAGCTAATAGCTCCTCTCCTCCAGTCCTCTCCCTAGTTTCCTCTCCCTAGTCTCCTCTCCCTAGTCTCCTCTCCTCCAGTCATCTCCCTAGTCTCCTCTCCTCCAGTCCTCTCCCTAGTCTCCTCTCCTCCAGTCCTCTCCCTAGTCTCCTCTCCTCCAGTCCTCTCCCTTGTCTCTCCTCTAGTCTTCTCCCTAGGAACTGTTGGTGTCTCCTGGAGGAGGATCAATTGAGCCCTGGCACCAGCTAATAGGTGGTATAATGTTGTAGAAATGGACTGAAACTTTAACATGGAAGGGAAATGGATCCCATTACCTTGAGCTCTGGCTGCTAGTCTGCTCACCTCCTGTAGGGGAGAGGGGGGAGGGAGAGGGACAATAGGAGGAGAAGAGGAGGGAGATGAGAGGGAGGGGAAGAGAGCGAGAACAAAAGAGAGAAAGAAAGAGAGATGGGGGAAAGAGAGCAAAGATAGAGAAATACCCAGAAATAGGAAAGGGATGATATATCCCATACAGAGAGACTTTCACCGGTAGGTCTGGAGGGATGATATATCCCATACAGAGAGACTGACACCGGTAGGTCTGGAGGGATGATATATCCCATACAGAGAGACTGTCACCGTTAGGTCTGGAGGGATGATATATCCCATACAGAGAGACTGACACCGGTAGGTCTGGAGGGATGATATATCCCATACAGAGAGACTATCACCGGTAGGTCTGGAGGGATGATATATCCCATACAGAGAGACTATCACCGGTAGGTCTGGAGGGATGATATATCCCATACAGAGAGACTGACACCGGTAGGTCTGGAGGGATGATATATCCCATACAGAGAGACTGACACCGGTAGGTCTGGAGGGATGATATATCCCATACAGAGAGACTGTCACCGGTAGGTCTGGAGGGATGATATATCCCATACAGAGAGACTGTCACCGGTAGGTCTGGAGGGATGATATATCCCATACAGAGAGACTGACACCGGTAGGTCTGGAGGGATGATATATCCCATACAGAGAGACTGTCACCGGTAGGTCTGGAGGGATGATATATCCCATACAGAGAGACTGACACCGGTAGGTCTGGAGGGATGATATATCCCATACAGAGAGACTATCACCGGTAGGTCTGGAGGGATGATATATCCCATACAGAGAGACTGTCACCGGTAGGTCTGGAGGGATGATAAAGGCTTTGCTTGTTAGAACAAAGGTTATGTTCAAACGAACATGTTTTTTTCTTCCACCACAGATCCCATGTCATATAAACAATTTGCTTATGATAATCACACACACTCACACACACTCACTCACTCACTCACTCACTCACTCACTCACTCACTCACTCACTCACTCACACACACACACACACACACACACACACACACACACACACACACACATATTCCTAATGAGATCCACATTCTTGTCTATCGTTTATATGTATATATATTTCATCTCCCCCACAGAGCCAATCCACGGTCCCAGTAATCTAGAAGTCGTTGACGTCCAATCAAAACAAGTCACCGTTCGCTGGGAGCCTTTCGGCTACAACGTCACGCGTTGCCATAGCTACAACCTGACGGTGCAGTACCGGTCCCAAGTGGCGGGGAAGGACGAGACCCGGGAGGAGGTGTGTTACGACACCCTGGGTCGCGACCCCCAGCACACTATCCACAACCTGACTCCCTACACCAACCTGTCAGTCAAACTGGTCCTCAAGAACCCAGAGGGGGTCAAAGAGAGCCTAGAGATGGAGCTGCAGACAGATGAAGATGGTGAGTGTTATAACACCTTAGAATGGTTATACCATGCTTATTACAGGGTTATGAAGGCGTATAAATACCTCAGAATGGTAATAACGTGCTTATGACAGGGTTATGACAGGGTTATGAAGGTGTATACATAACTCAGAATGGTTATGACAGGGTTATGACAGGGTTATGACAGGGTTATGAAGGTGTATACATAACTCAGAATGGTTATGACAGGGTTATGACAGGGTTATGACAGGGTTATGAAGGTGTATACATAACTCAGAATGGTTATGACAGGGTTATGACAGGGTTATGACAAGGTTATGACAGGGTTATAACAGGGTTATGGAGGTGTATACATACCTCAGAATGGTTATAACAGGGTTATAACAGGGTTATAACAGGGTTATGACAGTGTTATGACAGGGTTATGGAGGTGTATACATACCTCAGAATGGTTATAACAGGATTATAACAGGGTTATGACAGGGTTATGGAGGTGTATACATACCTCAGAATGGTTATAACAGGGTTATAACAGGGTTATAACAGGGTTATGACAGGGTTATGGGGGTGTATACATACCTCAGAATGGTTATAACAGGGTTATAACAGGGTTATGACAGGGTTATGACAAGGTTATGACAGGGTTATAACAGGGTTATGGAGGTGTATACATACCTCAGAATGGTTATAACAGGGTTATAACAGGGTTATGACAGGGTTATGACAGGGTTATGGAGGTGTATACATACCTCAGAATGGTTATAACAGGGTTATAACAGGGTTATGACAGGGTTATGACAGGGTTATGGAGGTGTATACATACCTCAGAATGGTTATAACAGGGTTATAACAGGGTTATGGGGGTGTATACATACCTCAGAATGGTTATAACAGGGTTATAACAGGGTTATGACAGGGTTATGGAGGTGTATACATACCTCAGAATGGTTATAACAGGGTTATAACAGGGTTATGACAGGGTTATGGGGGTGTATACATACCTCAGAATGGTTATAACAGGGTTATAACAGGGTTATAACAGGGTTATGACAGGGTTATGGAGGTGTATACATACCTCAGAATGGTTATAACAGGGTTATAACAGGGTTATGACAGGGTTATGACAGGGTTATGGAGGTGTATACATACCTCAGAATGGTTATAACAGGGTTATAACAGGGTTATGACAAGGTTATGGAGGTGTATACATACCTCAGAATGGTTATAACAGGGTTATAACAGGGTTATGGAGGTGTATACATACCTCAGAATGGTTATAACAGGGTTATAACAGGGTTATAACAGGGTTATGGAGGTGTATACATACCTCAGAATGGTTATAACAGGGTTATAACAGGGTTATGACAGGGTTATGACAGGGTTATGGAGGTGTATACATACCTCAGAATGGTTATAACAGGGTTATAACAGGGTTATGACAGGGTTATGAAGGTGTATACATACCTCAGAATGGTTATAACAGGGTTATAACAGGGTTATGACAGGGTTATGACAGGGTTATCACAGGGTTATGAAGGTGTATACATACCTCAGAATGGTTATGACAGGGTTATGACAGGGTTATATGAAGGTGTATAAAATGTGTTGAAGAACCCAGAGTGGGGTTCAGAGAGAGACCAGACACGGAGCTGCAGACAAAACAGGGACAGTGCAATCAAGTGTTGTTCTGAGGTTTAGCTGCCGGCCAAACATCATCTACTAAAATATAAACGATTGATGAGTCTTAAAGTGATACCTCAGGATGTTGACAATGAGGCCCTTTATCTACTTCCCCAGAGTCAGATCGACTCCTTTATCTACTTCCCTAGAGTCAGATCGACTCCTTTATCTACTTCCCCAGAGTCAGATCGACTCCTTTATCTACTTCCCCAGAGTCAGATCGACTCCTTTATCTACTTCCCCAGAGTCAGATCGACTCCTTTATCTACTTCCCTAGAGTCAGATCGACTCCTTTATCGACTTCCCCAGAGTCAGATCGACTCCTTTATCTACTTCCCCAGAGTCAGATCAACTCCTTTATCGACTTCCCCAGAGTCAGATCGACTCCTTTATCTACTTCCCCAGAGTCAGATCAACTTGTGGATACCATTTTTACGGCTCTGTGTCCAAAATGAACACAGAGACACAAGTTAGGTAGTTTCGCGAGCAAATGCTAATTCGCGTTAGCACAGTGACTGGATGTCTATGTATTACTCCAATGGTCCATTACGTGTCTGTCTAAAGTCTGACTAGACCTGTCTAAAGACTGACTAGACCTGACTAAAGACTGACTAAACCTGTCTAAAGACTGACTATACCTGTCTAAAGACTGACTAGAACTGTCTAAAGACTAAAGACTGACTAAAGACTGACTAGACCTGTCTAAAGACTGACTAGACCTGACTAAAGACTGACTAGACCTCTTTAAAGACTGACTAGACCTGAGTAGACCTGTCTAAAGACTGACTAGACCTCTTTAAAGACTGACTAGAACTCTCTAAAGACTGACTAGAACTCTCTAAAGACTGACTAGACCTGACTAGACCTGTCTAAGACTGACTAGACCTGTCTAAAGACTGACTAGACCTGACTAGACCTGTCTAAAGACTGACTAGACCTGTCTAAGACTGACTAGACCTGTCTAAAGACTGACTAGACCTGACTAAGACTGACTAGACCTGTCTAAAGACTGACTAGACCTCTTTAAAGACTGACTAGAACTCTCTAAAGACTGACTAGACCTGACTAGACCTGTCTAAGACTGACTAGACCTGTCTAAGACTGACTAGAACTCTCTAAAGACTGACTAGAACTCTCTAAAGACTGACTAGAACTCTCTAAAGACTGACTAGAACTCTCTAAAGACTGACTAGAACTCTCTAAAGACTGACTAGAACTCTCTAAAGACTGACTAGAACTCTCTAAAGACTGACTAGACCTGACTAGACCTGTCTAGTGACTGACTAGAACTCTCTAAAGACTGACTAGAACTCTCAAAAGACACTGAGGTATTATCAAAAGAACTAACTAAAGTCTCAGGGAAGGGAATTTAGTTTTTTTTTTTTCATCCAATTTTTTAAACCTTAAATCCAATAACATGGTGAAATGTTTAATTGATTTCACGTTGCATTCACGTTAGTTGACAACTCAGAAGTAGACGTCGAAATGACGTCCGTGTCACGTGAGATGGTGTAACGACGCTTTTGGAGAACGTTCTTTCTACGTGCTTGTTTGGGAAGACACCGATGCGACTGGTACAGTCACTGTAATGCTTTAAATTACATCGCAATCAGTGGAAAGAATTTAGTGAATCGGAATTCGGACTGCTTCTGAAAAAACGCAGCCTTATGAGGGCAACTGGCAGGCCTGTTGAGAGTCGGAATTATAGAAGCACACGGTGCGATGTCAAAATGTGGCTGTGCAACAGTAGTCACTCTCGATTAGCCCATGTCAACGAAATTCTTCGTGATTGGTAAATTAGTCGAGTTGCCAGCTATGTACATTTTTAGTAAGCATGGTCGAATTACTGCCAGCAATTTACCTCAACCCAATGGCAAAACGAGTAGAATTTATATAAAATGAGTTATAAAATTGGATGTGGGTGTGCAGACCCACAAGCCACTGCTCACTGATTTGTTTGTGTTGCCCATCCCCGTCCATCAACGTTGCCCATCCCCGCTCTAGAGTCGTTCCAGGGGAGTGTCTCTAAGGAGGGAGGTGTTTCTCATGTGTTTGTTCTGGTCCTGTCCCCCTCAGTACCCGGAGCGGTTCCTCTGGACTCCATCCAGGGCAGTGCTTATGAAGAGAAGATGATCCTGAAATGGAGAGAACCGGCCCAGACCTACGGAATCATCACTCAGTACGAGGTGAAAAGACAGATTGATTGATTTCATTCATTTTAGATGACGGCAAATATTGCATCCTTGAAAAAAAAAAAAACATGTTTCTTGTTTTCCCTCATGTCTTGTGGTACTGTGAAGATTCTCATCAATTCGGTTTATTAGACACCTTGCTTGGAGAACGAGTGTGTCACCATGATCACTGCCCGAATGTGCCTAATTTGTTTATAAATAACTTGTCATGTTCATAACTGTGCACTCTCCTCCAACAATAGCATGGTATTCTTTCACTGTAATAGCTACTGTAAATTGGACAGTGCAGTTAGATTAACAATAATTTAAGATTTCTGGCCATGTCAGACATGTCTATGTCCTGGGAAATGTTCTTGTTACTTACAACCTCATGCTAATCACATTAGCCTATGTTAACTCAACCGTCCCGTGGAAGGGACACCGATCCCAAAGAAGATGTATCTCTCTCTATATATCATGTCCATATTATAGATTATAGATTAACTATGTCTATATATCATGTCCATACTCCAGGTTAACTATGTCTATATATCATGTCCATACTACAGGTTAACTATGTCTATATATCATGTCCATACTACAGGTTAACTCTCTATATATCATGTCCATACTCCAGGTTAACTCTCTATATATCATGTCCATACTACAGGTTAACTATGTCTATATATCATGTCCATACTACAGGTTAACTCTCTATATATCATGTCCATACTATCCACCTCTTTTTCTAATGTTGCTATGGGAACAGCCAAAAACAGAAGTGAAGGATTCCACTACTGCTTTGTTTCCCTATTGAAGGCTGCCGGTAGCAAACTTGCCAGAGTAAATTATTAGAAAATGTTATATTGATTTAATTCAAGTTTGCTAACGTTATCTAGATTGTGAGGTTGTGATAATAACGTTAGCTAGACCTACTAGTATACTAGTTACATTCTGTCTCCTAGAGATGAACGTACTTCGGTGCGAAAAGTGCAAATCAATCCCAGAACAACAGCAAAGGACCTTGTGAATATGCTGGAGGAAACAGGTACAAAAGTATCTTTATGAACAGTAAAATGAGTCCTATATCGACATAACCTGAAAGGCCGCTCAGCAAGGAAGAAGCCACTGCTCCAAAACCGCCATAAAAAAGTCAGGCTTCGGTCTGTAACTGCACATGGGGATAAAGTTCATACTTTTTGGAGAAATGTCCTCTGGTCTGATGAAACAAAAATAGAACTGTTTGGTCATGATGACCATCATTATGTTTGGAGGAAAAAGGGGGAGGCTTGCAAGCCGAAGAACACCATCCCAACCGTGAAGCACAGGGGTGGCAGCATCATGTTGTGGGGGTGCTTTACTAGAGGAGGGACTGGAGCACTTCACAAAATAGATGGCTTCATGACAAGGGAAAATTATGTGGATACACTGAAGCAACATCTCAAGACAGTTAAAGCTTGGTCACAAATGGGTCTTCCAAATGGACAATGACCCCAAGCAAACTTCCAAAGTTGTGGCAAAATGGCTTAAGGACAACAAACTCAAGGTATTGGAGTGGCCATCACAAAGCCCTGACCTCAAACCTATAGAAAATTTGTGGGCAGAACTGAAAAAGCATGTGCGAGCAAGGTGGCCTGCAAACCTGACTGAGTTACACTGGTTCTGTCAGGAGGAATGGGACAAAATTCACCCAACTGATTGTGGGAAGCTTGGGGAAGGCTACCCGTTTGACCCAAGTGAAACAATTTAAAGGCAACGCTACCAAATGCTAATTGAGTGTATGTAAACTTCTGACCCAGTGGGAATGTGTTGAAAGAATTAAAAGTTTAAATAAATCATTCTATCTACGATTATTCTGACATTTCACATTCTTAAAATAAAGTGGTGATCCTAATGGGATTAAATGTCAGGAATTGTGAAAAACTGAGTTTAAATGTATGTGGCTAAGGTGTATGTAAACTTTCGACTTCAACTGTATAATGATAACTATAGGCTATATAACTATAATGCTAACTATAGGCTATATAACTATAATGCTAACTATAGGCTATATAACTATAATGCTAACTATAGGCTATATAACTATAATGCTAACTATAGGCTATATAACTATCATGCTAACTATAGGCTATATAACTATAATGCTAACTATAGGCTATATAACTATAATGCTAACTATAGGCTATATAACTATAATGCTAACTATAGGCTATATAACTATAATGATAACTATAGGCTATATAACTTTAATGATAACTATAGTCTATATAACTACAATGCTAACTATAGGCTATATAACTGTAATGATAACTATAGTCTATATAACTATAATGCTAACTATAGGCTATATAACTTTAATGATAACTATAGTCTATATAACTACAATGCTAACTATAGGCTATATAACTTTAATGATAACTATAGTCTATATAACTACAATGCTAACTATAGGCTATATAACTTTAATGATAACTATAGTCTATATAACTACAATGCTAACTATAGGCTATATAACTGTAATGATAACTATAGTCTATATAACTATAATGCCAACTATAGGCTATATAGCTATAATTCTAACTATAGGATATATAACTGTAATGATAACTGTAGGCTATATAGCTATAATTCTAACTATAGGCTATATAACTATAATGATAACTATAGGCTATATAACTATAATGATAACTATAGGCTATATAGCTATAATGCTAACTATAGGCTATATAACTTTAATGATAACTGTAGGCTGTATAACTATAATAATAACTATAGTATATATAACTTTAATGATAACTATAGGCTATGTACCTATAACTGTAGGCTATATACCTATAGTGATAACTGTAGGCTATATAGCTATAATGCTAACTATATGCTATATAACTATAATGACAACTATAGGCTATATAACTTTAATGATAACTATAGTCTATATAACTACAATGCTAACTATAGGCTATATAACTGTAATGATAACTATAGTCTATATAACTATAATGCTAACTATAGGCTATATAACTTTAATGATAACTATAGTCTATATAACTACAATGCTAACTATAGGCTATATAACTGTAATGATAACTATAGTCTATATAACTATAATGCTAACTATAGGCTATATAGCTTTAATGATAACTATAGTCTATATAACTACAATGCTAACTATAGGCTATATAACTGTAATGATAACTATAGTCTATATAACTATAATGCTAACTATAGGCTATATAGCTATAATTCTAACTATAGGATATATAACTGTAATGATAACTGTAGGCTATATAGCTATAATTCTAACTATAGGCTATATAACTATAATGATAACTATAGGCTATATAACTATAATGATAACTATAGGCTATATAGCTATAATGCTAACTATAGGCTATATAACTTTAATGATAACTGTAGGCTGTATAACTATAATAATAACTATAGTATATATAACTTTAATGATAACTATAGGCTATGTACCTATAACTGTAGGCTATATACCTATAGTGATAACTGTAGGCTATATAGCTATAATGCTAACTATATGCTATATAACTATAATGCTAACTATAGGCTATATATATTTAATAACTATGGGCTATATATATTTAATGATAACTATAGGCTATATAACTTGAATGGGGCGGCAGCGTAGCCTAGTGGTTAGAGCGTTGGACTAGTAACCGGAAGGTTGTGAGTTCAAACCCCCGAGCTGACAAGGTACAAATCTGTCGTTCTGCCCCTGACCAGGCAGTTAACCCACTGTTCCCAGGCCGTCATTGAAAATAAGAATATGTTCTTAACTGACTTGCCTGGTTAAATAAAGGTAAAAAAAAAAGATAACTGTAGGCTATATAACTATAATGCTAACTATAGGCTATATATATTTAAGAACTATAGGCTATATATATTTAAGAACTATAGGCTATATATATTTAATAACTATAGGCTATATATATTTAATAATTATAGGCTATATAACTTTAATGATAACTATAGGCTATATAACTATAATGATAACTGTAGGCTATATAACTATAATGATAACTGTAGTCTATATAACTATAATGATAACTATAGGCTATATAACTATAATGATAACTATAGGCTATATAACTATAATGATAACTATAGGCTATATAACTATAATGATAACTATAGGCTATATAACTTTAATGATAACTATAGGCTATATAACTATAATGATAACTATAGGCTATATAACTATAATGATAACTATAGGCTATATAACTATAATGATAACTATAGGCTATATATATTTAATAACTGTAGGCTATATAACTATAATGATAACTATAGGCTATATAACTATAATGATAACTGTAGGCTATATAACTATAATGATAACTGTAGGCTATATAACTATAATGATAACTATAGGCTATATAACTACAATGATAACTGTAGGCTATATAACTATAATGATAACTGTAGGCTATATAACTATAATGATAACTATAGGCTATATAACTATAATGATAACTGTAGGCTATATAACTATAATGATAACTGTAGGCTATATAACTATAATGATAACTATAGGCTATATAACTATAATGATAACTGTAGGCTATATAACTATAATGATAACTGTAGGCTATATAACTATACAACATTTGTGAGCATCCACACTAGAGGAAAGTTTATCTTTCTACAGTCCTCCACCTGTCAATCAACTGTTCAACTCATCATATTACCCTTATTTATGTAATACCGTCCCGAAATATCTATGGTAAAAATGTACAGGTGTAGGATCCTAATTTGATCACCGTGTTGGAAGGGGTTGTTGTAAAACGTGTAGTGTATTTCCACTTTGAAATTTCAGACTTGGTTTTCCCTTAAGAAAAATGTATCAACCCCACCAAAAAAGGCTATTAATTATAATCCACATAATAGTTTGGCTAATTTCCTGTTGCTGCGGGAATATTTTTCTGCTGTAGCAAACTGGCTCAAATGAAGGTCCAACATCTGTAGCAGGCTATAGTATTGACAAAGCAAGCATGAGCAATCACTGCTATCACTATAATAACTGCAATACTGTAAAGAACATAATTATAAAGCTTCTGATTCTGTATCATTTACTTGTCCAATCAACACAGACATGAGTTAATGTCCAGCACCCTAACAAAAGCTCAATTTACATTTTCCCAGCTAGGAAACATTATAAGCATTCATGTGCACAATTAATCACGTTCTGGTTTTCCTTCCCTTCTGTCGTCACGTCAGTGTCATTTTAATCTCCCTCTCTCCTCCTCTCTCTCTCTCTTCTCTCTGTCTCTCTCTCTCTCTGTCTCTCTCTCTCTCTCTCTCTCTCTCTCTCTCTCTCTCTCTCTCTCTCTCTCTCTCTCTCTCTCTCTCTCTCTCTCTCTCTCTCTCTCTCTCTCTCCTCTCTCTCTCTCCTCCTCCTCCTCCTCCTCCTCCTCCTCCTCCTCCTCCTCCTCCTCCTCCTCCTCCTCCTCACTCTCTCCTCCTCCTCCACTCTCTCCTCCTCTCTCTCTCTCTCTCCTCTCTCTTCTCCCTCTTCTCTCTCTTCTCTCTCTCTCTCTCTCCTCCTCTCTCTCTCTCTCTCTCTCTCTCCTCCTCTCTCTCTCTCCTCCTCCTCCTCTCTTTCTCCTCCTCCTCCACTCTCTCCTCCTCTCTCTCTCTCTCTCTCTCTCCTCTCTCTTCTCCCTCTTCTCTCTCTTCTCTCTCCTCCTCCTCTCTCTCTCTCCTCCTCTCTCTCTCTCTCCTCCTCTCTCTCTCCTCCTCTCTCTCTCTCCCTCCTCCTCTCTCTCTCTCCTCCTCTCTCTCTCTCCTCCTCCTCCTCTCTCTCTCCTCCTCCTCACTCTCTCCTCCTCTCTCTCTCTCTCTCTCTCTCTCTCTCTCTCTCTCTCTCCTCTCTCTTCTCCCTCTTCTCTCTCTTCTCTCTCTTCTCTCTCTCTCTTCTCTCTCTCTCCTCCTCCTCTCTCTACCTCTCTCTCTCTTCTCTCTCTCTCTTCTCTCTCTCTCCTCCTCTCTCTCTCTCCTCCTCCTCACTCTCTCCTCCTCTCTCTCTCTATCTCTCTATTCTCTCTATCTCTCTCAACTCTCTCTTCTCCACTTTCTCAACTCTCTCTTCTCTACTCTCTCTATCTATCTCTCTCTCTTCTCTCTATTTTATAGGATTTGGCATCACAGCAGACTCATTCCACCAGACAAAGACCAAATAACACACACACACACACACACACACACAAGCCAGAATCATTCCACACGCAGACAAAGACAAAATGAGAAGAAGCCTCCAAGCATTTCAGAAACTTGATGGACACAAATTATGCAGCACTCCAAACTGATCCTTTGTGAATTGAAATTGGAATTATAATGAATGTTTTTCTACTATGGGGAGGACGCAGGAGTGGTGTCTTAAAGTGGGCTTTTATACATTATACACAGTGCCTTCAGAAAGTACTCACACCCCTTGACTTATTCCACATTAACAGTGATGATACTGGATAAACAACTAGACTACAGGAAGTAAACGGTGATGATACTGGATAAACAACTAGACTACAGGAAGTAAACGGTGATGATACTGGATAAACAACTAGACTACAGGAAGTAAACGGTGATGATACTGGATAAATAAACAACTATTTTAGCAGGTTCTGTCTTGCTACCCTTTGCAATGTAAATGATATGACATGTATATTTTTACACCTTGTCCACAAGGGTCAAACCTCTTGACAAGATTGCTTGTGTAGTTGACACTGTCTTTAGAACAGTTTGGGATGGCAGAGTAGCCTAGTGGTTAGAGTGTAGGGGCGGTAGGTAGCCTAGTGGTTAGAGTGTAGAGGCGGTAGGTAGCCTAGTGGTTAGAGTGTAGAGGCGGTAGGTAGCCTAGTGGTTAGAGTGTAGAGGCGGTAGGTAGCCTAGTGGTTAGAGTGTAGAGGCGGCAGAGTAGCCTAGTGGTTAGAGTGTAGAGGCGGTAGGTAGCCTAGTGGTTAGAGTGTAGAGGCGGTAGGTAGCCTAGTGGTTAGAGTGTAGAGGCGGCAGAGTAGCCTCGTGGTTAGAGTGTAGAGGCGGCAGGTAGCCTAGTGGTTAGAGTGTGGAGGTGGTAGGTAGCCTAGTGGTTAGAGTGTAGAGGCAGCAGGTAGCCTAGTGGTTAGAGTGTAGGGGCGGTAGGTAGCCTAGTGGTTAGAGTGTAGGGGTAGCAGGTAGCCTAGTGGTTAGAGTGTAGGGATGGCAGGTAGCCTGGTGGTTAGAGTGTAGGGATGGCAGAGTAGCCTCGTGGTTAGAGCGTTGGACTAGAAACCGAAAGGTAACAAAATTGAATCCCCGAACTGACAAGGTAAAAATTTGTCGTTCTGCCCCTGAACAAGTCAGTTAACTCACTGTTCCTAAGTCTGTCATTGTAAATAAGAATTTGTTCTTAACTGACTTGCCTTGTAAGATAAAGGTAAATAGTTTGTTTTTTAAAGGTGACAATGCCAATCTCATTGTCCACAGATCTTCTTCAAGCAGATTGCAGTCTCTCCATGTGCATATACACTACACTGTCAAGGTATAGAAACAGACCAAAATAACTATCATATTCTCCCTGTCTGTTTGTCTGTTTCGGTCTGTCTGTCTCTGTCGGTCTGTCTTTCTTGTCTGTCTGTCGGTCTGTCTGTCTGTGTCTCTGTCGGTCTGTCTATCTTGTCTGTCTGTCGGTCTGTCTCCAGATCTCCTACAAGACAGTGAGTTCCTTTGACCCAGAGCTGGATCTGTCCAACCAGAGTGGGAAGGTCCTGAAACACAGCAATGAGACCAGCCACATCTTCCTGGGGCTGTACCCAGGATCCACGTACTCATTCACCCTCCGAGCCTCTACCATCAAGGGATATGGTCCATCAGTCATCACACAGTTCACCACCAAGATATCAGGTCAGTCCCTAGCTTCTAGTCCCTAGACACCTAGCTCCTAGACACCTAGCTCCTAGACACCTAGTCCCTAGACACCTAGCTCCTAGACACTTAGTCCCTAGACACCTAGCTCCTAGACACCTAGCTCCTAGACACCTAACCCCTAGACACCTAGCTCCTAGACACCTAGCTCCTAGACACCTAGCTCCTAGCTTTTAGACACCTAGCTCCTAGACACCTAGACACCTACCTCCTAGACACCTAGCTCCTAAACACCTAGCTTCTAGACACCTAGCTTCTAGACACCTAGCTCCTAGACATCTAGACACCTAGCCCCTAGACACCTAACTTCGAGAAACCTAGTCCCTAGACACCTAGCTCCTAGACACCTAGCTCCTAGACACCTAGCTCCTAGACACCTAGACACCTAGTCCCTAGAGACCTAGACCCTAGACACCTAGCTCTTAGACGCCTAGCTTCTAGACACCTAGTCCCTAAACACCTAGTTCCTAGACACCTATATCCTAGACACCTAGCTCCTAGACACCTAGCTCCTAGACATCTAGACACCTAGCTCCTAGACACCTAACTCCTAGACACCGAGCTCCTAGACACCTAGCTCCTAGACACCGATATCCTAGCCCCTAGACAGCTAACTTTGAGAAACCTAGTCCCTAGACACCTAGCTCCTAGACACCTAGCTCATAGATACCTAGTTCCTAGACACCTAGTCCCTAGAGACCTAGACCCTAGACACCTAGCTCCTAGACGCCTAGCTTCTAGACACCTAGTCCCTAAACACCTAGTTCCTAGACACCTAGTTCCTAGACACCTATATCCTAGACACCTAGCTCCTAGACACCTAGTTCCTAGACACCTAGCCCCTAAACACCTAGTCTCTAGACACCTAGACACCTAGCCCAAGACACCTAGTCCCTAGAGTCCTAGACACCTATCCCCTAGAGACCTAGTCCCTAGACACCTAGCTCCTAGACACCTAGCTCCTAGACACCTAGTCCATAGAGACCTAGCTCCCAGACACCTAGCTCCTAGACACTTAGTCCCTAGACACCTAGCTCCTAGACACCTAGACACCTATCCCCTAGAGACCTAGCTCCAAGCCTCTTAGCTCCTAGACACCTAATCCCTAGACACCTAGCCCCTAGACACCTAGCTCCTAGACACCTAGTCCCTAGACACCTAGTTCCTAGACACCTAGCCCCTAGACACCTAGCTCTTAGGTTCCTAGCCCCTAGACACCTAGCCCCTAGACACCTAGCCCCTAGACAACTAGACACCTAGCCCCTAGACACCTAGGCCCTAGACACCTAGCTCCTAGACACCTAGCTCCTAGACACCTAGTCCATAGAGACCTAGCTCCCAGACACCTAGCTCCTAGACACTTAGTCCCTAGACACCTAGCTCCTAGACACCTAGACACCTATCCCCTAGAGACCTAGCTCCAAGCCTCTTAGCTCCTAGACACCTAATCCCTAGACACCTAGCCCCTAGACACCTAGCTCCTAGACACCTAGTCCCTAGACACCTAGTTCCTAGACACCTAGCCCCTAGACACCTAGCTCTTAGGTTCCTAGCCCCTAGACACCTAGCCCCTAGACACCTAGCCCCTAGACAACTAGACACCTAGCTCCTAGACACCTAGCTCTTAGACACCTAGCCCCTAGACAACTAGACACCTAGCCCCTAGACACCTAGCCCCTAGACACCTAGCCCCTAGACAACTAGACACCTAGCCCCTAGACACCTAGCTCCTAGACACCTAGCTCTTAGACCCACCTAGGACGTAATCCCAGGAGACTGATGTTCATGTTGTCCTTCTAGCTCCCTCCATGCCAGCCTATGACCAGGAGACTGATGTGTGTGTGTTGTCCTTCCAGCTCCCTCCATGCCAGCCTATGACCAGGAGACATCTCTGAACCAGACAGACAGCACAGTGACTGTCCTGCTGAAACCTGCACAGAGCCGAGGGGCACCTGTCAGGTAGGATGGCACTCACACACGCACACACACACACGCACGCACGCACGCACACACACACACACACACACACACACACACACACACACACACACACACACACACACACACACACACACACACTCTGCTAAGTAGAGAGAGCACTGTTGTACTCGGCCAAATCAATTCTAGTAATTAATTAAATAATTGTACATTTACTCTGACATGTCGAGAACCAGACTTTGACAAAGACTGTTCTACACATTTTAATTACTAACACCTAATTATAATTAATACAACAGTATGAATCATACACACACACACACACACACACACACACACACACACACACACACACACACACACACACACACACACACACACACACACACACACACACACACACACACACACACACACACACACACACACACACACACACACACACACACACACACACACACACACACACACATGAATCAAACGCTGTCATTAATTAGCATGCTGGGTTAGTCCTTAATTTACCGCTAGAACCCAGCACTCACCCCTTCTGCACAGAACAAATACTCTTAACTGTAGCTCCCTCTTTGGAGATCAGAACTTATGGTTTGGGCCTCACGGTTCACTTTGTTAACGGTTCGTCAGAGTATGATTGGATGCTAATGCAGTGAATACTGTTTGCTAATTAATCTAACAGGGAGGATAGCGAGATTTCAATAGTTCAATTGCACTGTGTTCACCACTAGAGAAAGGACTGGTGTTTTGGGGACAAAATTATGAGTGTGAGTATGAATGAATAGTTTGTGATATCTAGGCTCTTTGGGGACGCATCTACCCTAACCTTAATCCCTACCCTTACCTTAACCCCTAACCTAACCCTTACCTTAATCCCTACCTTAACCTTAACCCCTAACCTAACTCTAACCTTAACCCTACCTTGCCCTAAACTTAACTCCTAACCCTACCCTAACCTTAACCCCTACCCTTACCATAACCCTTACCCTATCCTTAATCCCTACCCTAACCCTTACCTTAACCTTAACCCCTAACCTAACCTTAAACCCTAACCTAACTCTAACCTTAACCCTACCCTGCCCTAAACTTACCTCCTAAACCTACCCTAACCTTAACCCCTACTCTTACCATAACCCTTACCCTATCCTTAACCCCTACCCTAACCTTAACTCCTAACCCTACCCTAACCTTAACCCCTACCCTTACCATAACCCTTACCCTAACCCCTACCCTTACCATAACCCTAACCCCTACTCTTACCATAACCCTTACCCTATCCTTAACCCCTACCCTACCCTAACTTTAACTCCTAACCTACCCTAAACTTAACCCTTACCCTTACCATAACCCTTACCCTAACCTTAACCCCTACCCTAACCCTAACTCCTACCCTAACCGTAACCCTACCCTAAACTTAACCCCTACCCCTACCCTAACCATAACTCCTACCCTAACCGTAACCCTACCCTACCCTACCCTAAACTTAACCCTAACCCATACCCTTACCATAACCCCTACCCTTACCATAACTCTACCCTAAACTTAACCCTAACCCCTACCCTTACCATAACTCTACCCTAAACTTAACCCTAACCCCTACCCTTACCATAACCCCTACCTTTACCATAACCCCTACCCTTACCATAACTCTACCCTAAACTCAATCCTAACCCCTACCCTTACCATAACCCCTACCCTTAATCCCTACCCTTACCATAACCCCTACCCTTAACCCCTACCCTTACCATAACCCCTACCCTAAACTTAACCCTAACCCCTACCCTTACCATAACCCCTACCCTTACCATAACTCTACCCTAAACTTAACCCTAACCCATACCCTTACCATAACCCCTACCCTTACCATAACTCTACCCTAAACTTAACCCTAACCCATACCCTTACCATAACCCCTACCCTTACCATAACTCTACCCTAAACTCAATCCTAACCCCTACCCTTAACCCCTACCCTTAATCCCTACCCTTACCATAACCACTACCCTTAACCTCTACCCTTACCATAATCCCTACCCTAACCGTAACCCTACCCTAAACCCTTACTTTAACCTTCATCTTTACCTTAACCATTTTAAATGTCAACATCAATGGGGTGGGGAGGTCCCAAGGATACCTGACAGCAAAGAACCATTAACTAATTATCTCCAGAGACCAATAGGAAAGGTGACAGCAAGGCCCATTCACTAATTATCTCCAGAGACCAATAGGAAAGGTGACAGCAAGGCCCATTCACTAATTATCTCCAGAGACCAATAGGAAAGGTGACAGCAAGGCCCATTCACTAATTATCTCCAGAGACCAATAGGAAAGGTGACAGCAAGGCCCATTCACTAATTATCTCCAGAGACCAATAGGAAAGGTGACAGCAAGGCCCA
>NC_060193.1:50026337-50029329 GCF_021184085.1 Oncorhynchus gorbuscha
ACCCCCCTGGTTATCACACCCTCCTCCCCCAGCCTATCACATAAAAAAATGTATCCGAATTTCAGGTCACAATCCAGCCGATGCCAAGCCAATCCTCCATAATTAGTTGGCATCACACAGGGAGGAGGGCGGAAAGGAGTGTAGCAGCCGTTCACCTGTGTGTGTGTGTGTGTGTGTGTGTGTGTGTGTGTGTGTGTGTGTGTGTGTGTGTGTGTGTGTGTGTGTGTGTGTGTGTGTGTGTGTGTGTGTGTGCTCCACGTTAGGAATTCAGGCTCCTCCAGACCCCCCGTGGCACCACCTCTTTTAACAGCTTAATCCTTCTCCCTTTGCTTTTTTTTAAATCCCTTTTTTTTCAATATTCTGCTCAGGAGAGAGATGGTCGGGAGTGCAGGCGTTTGGAATTAGGAATTAGCCGCAATTATTTTGATGTAGCAAGAGAGAGGGGCCGTCATGTGGTGTCAGCTGTGGGATCTGAGGTGAAAAAAAACAGTTTTGTTATTAAAAGTTATGTATGTTCTCTACCAGTTCGTCCGACGAACAGTTCGTCTGACCTGCCTCTTACAGAATTATTTTCGTGACTTGGGCAGGAGCTCACTAGAACTGAGTACTGTCGTGGAAATTTCCTCTATTTACCAAATCATGGGAGCAAACCACACACACAAGTCAGAGTTTATAAAAATCCATCTTTAATTATATAAGCTCTATAGCATTTTGACTTTCAACAGTTCAGTATCTCTAATGAAAAGTTGAGAGTCCCCCCACAATGGCAAAATGGGATCCTTTATAGCAAAGATCACACATAGTCAGACAGCATAGACATAATTCATCGTTCAGCTTTGTCTCCTTTCCCAAACCCCAGAACCATAAACCAAATCCTCCATATCAACAGGCATATATCAAATTGTCATTTAGATACAACCAACTCAAAATACAACCTCCTGGACAAACTCACGGAGAGGAGAATGAGGCTATAGGTTAAGATAGAAACAACATTAGAGGGAGCATAGAATGATCCCAGACACTGCAAACCCTCCTTTCCCCACTAGAAAAAGGTAGGGAGTAAAAGATATGTTTACACATGATGACACATTGACCTCTCCCCTCTCAGCGGCCCATGCAACATAGTCTTGACATAGAACAGATAACTGCAACCTCGCCACAGTATTATACAAAAATACCATTCTGATGAGAAGTAACTTACACACATTTGATGAATATAAAACATCTTACAAATGTTACCAACAAATTCTGATCCTTCCACGACAGTACGTAAATATAAAGAGTACTTTAAAACTGCAACAACAAACCAAAAATTCTCAGCTTCATGGATAAATGTGTGGAATTACGGAACATTGGGTTAAAAATGCAGACATTTCTCTGCACCAACAAGATGGAGGCCACTAAAATGTTCTAAAAAAATTCAGCTACTCCAACAGGCCGACCGCGCCCATTGCCACGCCCCCTGCCCACCACCTAAGCCCCTTATTTATCAAGGAAAAACACTGTTATTAAGCACTGATTATAATGGGAGATGATTTTAGTTGTAGTAAAATAACTTTGATTTAACTTATTTTTTTTTAGCTTTGGGTCAGAATCAGACCAAATAATGATCTGATCTTGATCTTGATAGGTTGTCTTTGCTGGTTGTTCTGCTGTCCAAATATCTGATATCTGATGTAGGTTGTCTTTGCTGGTTGTTCTGCTGTCCAAATATCTGATATCTGATATATCTGATCTGATCTTGATGTAGGTTGTCTTTGCTGGTTGTTCTGCTGTCCAAATATCTGATATCTGATCTGATCTTGATGTAGGTTGTCTTTGCTGGTTGTTCTGCTGTCCAAATATCTGATATCTGATCTGATCTTGATGTAGGTTGTCTTTGCTGGTTGTTCTGCTGTCCAAATATCTGATATCTGATCTGATCTTGATGTAGGTTGTCTTTGCTGGTTGTTCTGCTGTCCAAATATCTGATATCTGATCTGATCTTGATGTAGGTTGTCTTTGCTGGTTGTTCTGCTGTCCAAATATCTGATATCTGATCTGATCTTGATGTAGGTTGTCTTTGCTGGTTGTTCTGCTGTCCAAATATCTGATATCTGATCTGATCTTGATGTAGGTTGTCTTTGCTGGTTGTTCTGCTGTCCAAATATCTGATATCTGATCTGATCTTGATGTAGGTTGTCTTTGCTGGTTGTTCTGCTGTCCAAATATCTGATATCTGATCTGATCTTGATGTAGGTTGTCTTTGCTGGTTGTTCTGCTGTCCAAATATCTGATATCTGATCTGATCTTGATGTAGGTTGTCTTTGCTGGTTGTTCTGCTGTCCAAATATCTGATATCTATCTGATCTTGATGTAGGTTGTCTTTGCTGGTTGTTCTGCTGTCCAAATATATCTGATCTGATCTTGATGTAGGTTGTCTTTGCTGGTTGTTCTGCTGTCCAAATATCTGATATCTGATCTGATCTTGATGTAGGTTGTCTTTGCTGGTTGTTCTGCTGTCCAAATATATCTGATCTGATCTTGATGTAGGTTGTCTTTGCTGGTTGTTCTGCTGTCCAAATATCTGATATCTGATCTGATCTTGATGTAGGTTGTCTTTGCTGGTTGTTCTGCTGTCCAAATATCTGATATGTAGGTTGTCTTTGCTGGTTGTTCTGCTGTCCAAATATCTGATATCTGATCTGATCTGATCTTGATCTGATCTTGATGGTTGTCTTTGCTGGTTGTTCTGCTGTCCAAATATCTGATATCTGATCTGATCTTGATGTAGGTTGTCTTTGCTGGTTGTTCTGCTGTCCAAATATCTGATATCTGATCTGATCTTGATGTAGGTTGTCTTTGCTGGTTGTTCTGCTGTCCAATCTGATATCTGATCTGATCTTGATGTAGGTTGTCTTTGCTGGTTGTTCTGCTGTCCAAATATCTGATATCTGATCTGATCTTGATGTAGGTTGTCTTTGCTGGTTGTTCTGCTGTCCAAATATCTGAT